>NC_064284.1:66941111-66962165 GCF_019186545.1 Solanum stenotomum | reverse complement strand
GCCTCGCTTCCATAGGCCCTGAGAATCTAAGAGTAACAAGACTTCACTGTGAAAAGACCAAATTGTTTCCCCTTCCATTTCAAGCTATCCTCACTGTTAATAAGATCTTTAAAAGAAGTTAGGAGACCAACAAATTCTATAGAACTCTCCTTATCCCAGTCATTTAGATTCAAGTATGTTCCAGTTGTCTTATTCTTCACTTTGTGCTACAGTGGGATTGAACTTCTTGTTTTGTTTTCCTTACTATAGATTTTGCAGGTCCATGTGAAACAGAAAGGGCAAAGAATGTGAGGGGAACAGATATTTGTAAGAATGTTTTGCGATTGAGACCTGGAGAAAAATTAAAAGTCACTTTCTATCAAAATCTAGTCGTTAGGCAGAATCACACCTCATTTGCGAGACACTTGGGCTTGATAGTTCGTGATCGTAATATGTGTCCACTCCGGGTACACTCATGGATGGACATTGAAGAGCATAAGCTTGAGTACATGTGGGCAGTTGTTACTGTAAGGATTACAACGCATCTATCTCTTCTTTTTACTGATAACTGTCAAGAATCCCTTTTCAAAAAGTATTGGATGTTTCAGTTTGAAACATGACTCTTGATTTCACATTCCTTCTCCTTTAATAACAAAGTATAGTTACTCAGTTTCAATGGATAGATGAAAATTCTCACATTTCGTCTTTTTTCGTTAGCCTATTTGATAGTTAAATCTCTTGCCACTACCTGCTAATAAGAGGCTTTTGAAAAGTTAACTTTATTCTTCCACTGTAATTCCTTTGGATGTTAATATTATTAGTTTAGTGTGGCTATAGTTAATATGATTCTGTAGTTGGTAAAAACTATCAATTATTGTTTTTCAATTTTATGTTATAATTTCAGTGTGTAACCTCATCTTAACAAAATTTGGACACTTCTCAGTCATAGCAGTGTATTGATATGTACTTCGTTAAGTATTGAGCTGACACTAACTGTTACTTGAGGACCTAAATGTTTGATGGAGGATACACCTATTCATCGAAAGCCTCTACTAAGTATATACATTTCTTGGGCTTCTTAGCGGTTTTCACTATTGATAATCTTTCTTTGGTAATAAATTGTATATGTTGTACTTCTGTCTTTAATGAATCTTTAATTTTTGTTATGTAATATGGAGTAAATCACAATTCCATAATTGCCCTGCCACAATCTGCTTCTTGATCTTGGTCCAGTGTCATTGGTTGATCCATTATAGACTTTCCTTGACTTTGCCTGAGCTACTAATACCCAGCCACCTGTAACTTTCCTCCACAACTCTTTTTTCCATTGACATGACATAAATAGATGAGTGGGGTCTTTTAAATAAGGTTGATCAACACAAATCTTATTATTTCTCACTGTATCTCCATAAATCTATGTTTGCTAGTTGAATACATATTGGATATACACTTCTAGATCATATTATAGCATGAAGTAGGTCTATATTGACTAACATTGGCCAATGTTGAGACCTTAGGGGTAGTTAAAATTATGGTAGCATTTACTTATTTCAACAGCATCCCTATTCTGAAAATGTCATGTACAACATGAAAAGTATCTCCATCCACTACAATACATGAAGCATCTTAAAGAATAAACAACCAAAACCATCAGACTGTTGAGCCATTGTTAAAGGTTGTCACTTACAAAGTCCTCGGGTTTTTTCACTCTTTCACCCATTAGCCACTTCCTTTTTAATTATGCTACTATTGCGGCTTACTTTCTTTTCAAGCAGAAGAAATATTATGTTACTATTGAATCACATAACATAGAGACTAGAGATAACTAACAAAAACTTCATCTATTATCTCTCCTGATCATGATGTATTTGTCCTTGCCCAACCTTGATTAATAAACATGTACAGTCATTACCTGGTCAAATCCATGTGGCTTTACTTCTCTATAATATAATTGAACTAGCTAAGCTTAGTGATCTCCTAAAATTTATGCTAAGTTCAATTTCTTCTCCAGCAAGATCGGATTGCTAGGATTCTATTATAGTAGTTTCTGTTCCTTCACGTCATGCTTCAGGCCACTGGCTTGTGTCGCTACTTTACTCTTAACGCTATTTCAAACACTATACAATAGTGATGTGAGTAAGCTATAGGTTTTAAACAGACAACTTGTGGTTGTTATTTATTTGAAATTTTGATTTCTGTTCCTAAAATTTCTAGGTTACTACCTATTAGGTGATCTATACTTTGATGCCTTGTTTTCCCTTATTCAAGAGATTTTGATGGTATTTTTTCTATTTTAGGAGAAGTTTGACAGTGATGACATGAATGATCAAAGAGATAATGTTTTGCAACATATGAGAAAGCTTTGGAATAACTGGAGAGGATCATTGCACAAGAATGTGAAATCTAAATCATTGCACGAGGTTCTTAAAGATGTGCCAATGGGAGTAGACAAGAGTGATTGGGAATGGTTGGTCAAGGAGCATTTTTTATCTCAGAAATTTAAGGTAAGACTTCATATAGTTATTAGCAAATATCATTTTATTTCTAGTCACATATGATTAGTTTTTTGGAATAATTTATACCATGTACAAATTGAGTCTTGATTTCGATAAAAAAATTTGATGTCTTCTATCCACAAGATCTACCAAAGAAAATTGCAATGGTGTTTTTTTGTGCTTCTATTCTCTTTTACCCTCTTCCCACTGAGCTTAAAAGTACACATTAAATATAGAATCATTAAACAGGATTGTGATAATTTCAGTTGTTGTGTTGTTAATGCAGGACGCAAGTACAAGAAACTCAGTCAATAGGTCTAAGTTGCGTATGCTTCATCGTACGGGTAGCAGGCCTATTAGAGAGATTGTTTACGAAATGGTAAATAAATTGTGCAACCCTATAAAGAAACCTCTCCTATTTCTATAAAATATCTTATTTTTTCATCGTGAAGGGAGGCAAAGATGGTAATCCACCAAACATGGCAACTATTTTCTTTGAGGCTCGTAAGAAGGGAAATGAGCTTGTCGAACTTGAAACCGTTGAAAAATATGTACATTTATAACAATTTTAATTTCATTTAACATCCTTACTCTTACTTAGTGCATTGCATTATTTTAAATATTCTTATATTTTATAGGCTGAAATTCACGAGCTTGTACAATCTGAACCATCTCTTACTAATATTGAGGTAGTGGAAATGTGCTTTGGACCTCAATGCAAAAGTCACGTAGTTGGATTTCGTGGTGGAATAACAACTAAGGAGTTAAAAGGAGGTACCACCTCAAAGGTTGCATTGTGGGAAGAGCTGAAAACAACTCGAAAAGAAAAGGAATCACTACAAAAACGCATGGATATTCTAGAGAGTAAATATGAACACCTTGAAAATATAGTGATCCGTCAGTCTTCATCAGTTCCATCAATTCCATCAGGTTAGTAAACATACTATTAGTTATTATTACATGATGTGTATTGTGTGTGAATGAAGTGATGTTGCTTCTCGTTGATAAGGGCTTTGTTATTGCAGTTGTGCTATGAGTTACCTGTTTTCCTTTAGTGCATTGCGTTATCTTAAATATTCTGTATATTCTGGCATTCTCACTCTAGCATTTCTATATATAACTAAAATCAATATCACTTTAGTTATAATATCCACAAAGCTAAAAGATTGATTTTATGTTCATTTCTGTATATACCAATGAGATTGTTATAACATCTTCAAATGTAAAAGTAGGTATCAATATGGTTATTGTTCTGTATATGTTGTTGGTAGAAAATCAAGATCTCTCCTCTGATTAGGTCCTTGTATGACTTTGTCCTCTATAATATCATTGTCAGTATAATTTGCCCTTTATTATTGTAGTATTAGTAGTTAATCTCAAACATCACACACTTCTACATTACCCTTTCTTTGTTGCCCTGCAACTTTAAATATATTTGATCATGTTTGTGTCATTCTCCACTGTGGTAATTAGTTGTTTAAGTTTTTTTAATTTCCTGCTTGTCATCCAGCTGCAAGCTTGTTTCATCTGATCCACTTGCATTCTCCATTTCAACAGCTTATCTATGTTTTCTTTCCTTCAACTTTCAGTACTAGTACTAGGACTAGGATTTTTGGTCTTCTTTATTTGATGTATATTTACATTCTCTTTGTTGAAGCACTTTAATGTGTGTTGTGTTCATGTCTGTCCACTTTAATCTCTCTCTTTCCTTCCATTAATCTGGAAAGAGGCCCAGGTTTTGTGAAAGAGGTGGGGTATGAGGAAGCATTCACTTGAATAAATATTTAAATGAGGAAGCACCAACCACCCTCTGTATGAGATGTTAATGTGAAAGTAATACAACTCTTGCTGGCTGCCATTGGAGATCCTCAATGTAGAAGGTTGGGTAGAGAAATTATCTAGAATTCATGAACTAGAACTATAAATATGTTTCTAGTTGTATACATCAGAAAATAGATCAGGAATTATTCAAGAGAATTAATCCTTAAGTTCAAACTTTTTTTCGTTACTAATTAATTTACTTCAAATTGTTGTTTTGACAGATGAAGATTTTGAAGATTAAAGAACAAGATCATGTGAAAGATAATGTGGAGCGTGCAGCAAAGAATATTATATTTTTATTGTTGGTGCAAAGATGTTTTCTGTAGTTATTCTTAATGTCATTTTCTTAATTTCTAGGATTTTATAGATGTCGAACACATGTTTTATTATGTTGAACGTGTATGCTTTTGTTTTTAGATATTGTGTCGAACATATAAGTTTTTAGTAATTAAATCAATGTGTTCTTTAATTTATTATTAACAATATAATTTTATATCAAATTTTCAATTGGATGTGAAAAGAATTTATATGAACTGATCATATTAGTTCTTTTTAGAAATGATGGAAAAGATAACAACTACAAATTAAATGTAATAATTTAAATCGAAATTTGTGACAGGAAATTTGATTGTTAAAAAGTATTGTAATCAACGACAGGAATTATGGCCGCTAAAATTAGTTATAACGCCCCTAATTTGTTGTTTTACTTGAAGGTTCTAACGACTAAATGACCATCAATGAAGGGGAATTTGGTCGTTGTAAGCACGTGTAACGACCGGATTAATTGGTGTCGTTAAATAATATTTAACGATCGGACATGCAATCTAGTCGTTAACCTTTAACGACGGAGCTTTTCACGACCGGTGACGACCAATTTTTGACCAGTCGTTATAGACCTTTAACGATCGGATTTGGACTTATAGCGACGGTATTTCCTTTCGCTAAAGGTCATTTTTCTTGTAGTGCATACTAAAAGAAGAAGTGTAGATGTCCAATGAGGAGGTGTGCGATGATTGATAGTGGTAGACATCAGGAGAGGTTGAGGCAATCCGAAGAAGTACATGACATGTCACATTTTTTTGTTGCTACTTGTTTTATTCTTAACACTAGGGGTGTACAAAATCGAACCAAATCGCAAATCGAGTCAACCCAAAAAAAAATCCAACTAGTGATTTGGTTTGACTTGGTTTGGTTTTGAAAAAAAAAACCCGACTATACATGGGTTGGTTTGGTTTTAACTAAAAAAAACCAACCCGAGACCAAACCAACCCGACATTATATATATAATTTTAAAATTTTATTTTATACAAAAAAATATTTACTTTGATATAATTTTTAAATATTTCTTGTACTTTTTCATAGTTTTTATCTTTTAATATATTATTTCAAGTTTGAAACTTAGAATTATGAATGGGCGAATAAAACTTATAGTCCACAGATGTTGGTAATTATAATAAAACTTAAATCAAAATCAAATTAATACTAATGCAAAAAGAAAATCAATTCAACACTAAGAATGACAATAATATTGAATATCTGTTCTTTAGTTTTACATTGGTTTAGACAATTAAAATACATAATCTAATTTTAATTTCCTTTAATATTTAGTCATGTAACTAATACTTATTAAACTTAATTTTAGCATGATTTAGTACTTTTAAATTATTATCATTTTCATTGTGACTTGTTAATTTGCAATATTTGTTTTACACGATTTCATTATTATTATTTTTGTTGGATATTTTAGTGTCATTAATCATATCATATTGTGTTATATTTTTAAGAAAGATCTTAGATAGTTGTATTTTGATAGGACTAAAGAAATATTTGAAGTACAAGTAAATTATATGTTTGTATGAATACTTACTTTACCGGAAAAACCGAAAAAATCCAAAAACTCGAAAAAATCCGAAAAAATCCAAGGTTGAAAAACCCCAGTTTTATTGGTTTGGTTTGATTTATAAATTTAAAAATTCCGACACAAATAATTTGATTTGATATTTGAAAAACCCGAACCAACCCGGCCATGTACACCCTTACCTAACACTTGCTACTTGTAATCCTTAATAATCATAGCCATATTTTGTTTTTCCTAAAACGATGAATTTCACCAAATGTGCCATGCCATTCTTATTATTACTATTTGGAAAAGGAAAAACGTTTTTTTTAAAAAGAGCAACAAAAAAAAATATGTAAACAAAAAGTTTTTTTTTTTTTTTTTTTTGGTATTCTAAGCCCAAACCCTAAGCATGTCTCAGTCTTTTCAAAGAAAAAAAGGACTAGTTACATCAAATATGGTCATTTTGTTTGAACTGAGCCATTTTGAGTAATTTTGTGAAGTTGGACCAAAAAAGTGGTAAAAAAATGCTATGGGATGTCAGCTGATATAACTTTCCCATAGTAAGTGTGAATGGAAAAAAGCAAAAAAAATTGTATTATGTATTATTCAGATTAAACATTTTGAGATAAAAGAGAAAAACAAGTTTAACTGCTATCTTATTTTGAGTAGACATTAAATTGTAGGAGATCCAACACTCCCGTAAGAACATATAATAATATTGTTGGATCCACATTAATCCTATTATATTCATGCAATTCCCCAAAATCACTGTCTTATTGTCTTTCTAACATAGCACAAGTTACTTTTAAGTTTCGATACGTACGTTTGTTATGTTTTTGTGTACGTAAATGGTTATATATGTATTATTGTAGGTCCAGCTCCAACAACTTTTCCTTGAATAATAATAATCTGACTAGAAATGAGACTTTCTCCTCAGTTCATAGTGAGAGATCGGACTATATATGTTCAAATAAAAGGATAAGAAATTAAAAGAAGCCGATCGACTCAAATAGAATAGGCAGACGACAATGCATGTCTTCGGTGAATGATGGAAAGTATGCATCAAGAAATGCAAGTCGAATATAGACCAAAAGTTGCAAGAACGTCGTGAATAAATAAATGGATGCTGGTTTAAAAAGGAATATGGAACAAGATTTGCAAAAAGAAAAATAGGAAGAAGAGCATGAACACATGAAATGATATTACAAGATCGAATAAATGGTTGCTAGAATGCAACACATATTTTCTCTTGCTCCTTCTTAACAATTCTTCTCCTTTCTATGACTATACTTATTTCTTATTGACAATTATTCCGTGAATTTCTCTTTAGAAGTTGGCTGGCTAGTTTCTTTAAACCTGATTTTCTCAATGAAGTGTTTGATTAAAAATTACTGAGATAACTATGAATTAATAATATTTTGGTGAATGTTTCAAAAGTGTGTTTTATGAAATATTTGTGTTTGATTTGATGTTTGTACTCTGGGCTGAAGAATTTTGTATTATACTACAACTAAAATCATTAGGCAGAATTTTGTATTCCGATATATCACAGATAGTGGTTGAAGGTGTGCAATGGAAGTTTTTGTTTTCTGACTGTTGGAATGTATGCGTCCACTTAGCTACGATAGGATCAGGTCCTCAGCACGATTTACAATAACAAAAGCAGATAAATACTAAATGTAAATAAATGCTGAAAGGAAAGATTATACACACAACTTTACGTGGAAACCTCCTTGCTCAAGGGAGTAAAATCACGACCTGTCTCACAGGGATTTTCAAACTGCTTTTACTAATATTCACAAGCAAAAGTAAAACATAGTTTACAACTTGAGATTAACCTGCTACTCTCCACACTAAGTAATATCACCTATTACTTGACTGAGCGTAAGCAGATACAACACTGTCCACTATACTAATCCTAACTGATTAATATAAACTTTGACGTAAGACACTAAATTACTCACTAAGTTCTTACAATGATTCACACAAGCTTGAAACGTTTCTATTACAAACGAAACGATTCCTACAATATGAGCATGATTACAAGCAATTAAAATAACAGCTGGTACATGAAGCAATAATACACTCTATCAGGTCCCTGCTATTTTGAAGCTTGAATATCTCTCATTGAATGAATGATTTGTTTGTTTGGTCTTGAATATATCAAACATCAAGAGTTAATACTCTTTGGACAAACAACCTCGTCGCTTTTGATTGGTGTAGTACACTGGCGACTTCACCAACTTTCTGACACAGACAGCTTTCCAACTGTACAACATATGACCTTGGACGATCATACTCTACAGAGGACCGGGTCCCTGCACTTGTGAGGAGATCATCAAAACATCTGGGAGCATTAAGACTTATCATTTCCCCTCTTTTTGATGATGACAAACAACCTACAAGCAACCTCATATGAGAGTTAAGCATTCATTCAAAAGTACATTAGTTCCCTCTGTCAATGTTCCCCCTATCACTGTCCCCCCCCCTTAGTTCAAAGTTCCCTCCTGATTGCACAACAGGTAACCCAAAAATTCCCCCTTTTGACATAATTGAAAAGGAGTAACAGTAAACATATGCCAGTTATATGCAAAACATTAAAGAATTCAGGGCCATGGGCCACACAGGACATGAATATGTAGGCAAACAGAGAATATTAAACCATACAGAGACAGGGCATAGTAACAATTAATATTAGTTCACAAATACTGACCACAGAAGTTAGCCAACTAGTACACAAAGCCACACAAGATATTTTAACATAGGGATGAAGAAAAATGGGATACACGACACTTTTAGGACGGAGGGGAAAGGGGGTTAAGGGTGCACATTAGCAACAACATCCGCTCATTCGCATCCTCATGAGCCTGGATAAGTAGCTTGTTTCGAGCCTTAACTTCAGGCATTTGTCTTCAACAACATTGCATTCTCATCCCTCAGCTTTTCCACCACCTACTCATCCACACTAGTAGTGTCAAGTCCTCCTAAGACAGCATTCTGCAACTTAGACTTTAGTTGCACAATTTCAACCTCCTTATCATTTAAGATCGCAGTGAGATCAGTCACTTCACGTTTAAGAAAGGCTTGCTGCTCTAGAACATCCGCCACCTGTGACTTGCCTTTGGCCTTCCCTTCAACACACTCACATTCCAGCAGGGTAGCTACAATAAACATCTTCTTGGTGGTACCAGGTACCCCTCGTCCCATAGGCACTTCGAAATGGTTAAACACATAATTCAACAAGTATCCATATTGAATCCCATGTTTAGCCCTTTTCCAAGTCATTACCCTGTGCATGTGTTCAAGCATTATAGCAGAGAGATTAATTTCCTTAAGTTCATCTAATTTCTCCATGAGAAACAGGTCAGCAGCAGATGCTACTGTTCTTTTTTCTATTCGTGGTACCAGTACCTTCTTGATGAACTCAAAGAGTACTAGATACTCTCCCTTAAGAAACTTCTTTGGCAGCCCTGCATGCTTGATATCCCCACGTTTGGTAGCTCTTGTTGAAAACCCACTAGATGGTGGACAGCCTTCGATTTATCGTATTCCCTCCACCGATACACCTAGAATATACCCTAAGGTTTCCTCATCTAGAAGGATTTCAACCCCTTTGACAGTAGTCTTAATCCCCCCATCTTTTAGAAGATCTATTTTATAGTAGAATTCTCATACCTCAGTTTCATGAAGATAAGGTATTGGGGGTTCGAACAGGTGATTCCATCCTTGTAGAGAAACAACATCAGAGCGATTCGACATACCAAATGCAGTTAGAATTTCAGGGTCGAACACTCTGCCATTCAGCACTTTCTGGTTCTCCATCTTAGCTATGCGATCTTCCCTTGTCATCTCCTTATCTGCAACAAGATTTTGAATAGACAGACCTGGTCCTTTTGCTCGACTAGATTTGACATTAGTCCCCTTTTTCACTTTCTCCTTCTTGACAGGCGATTTCTTTGCAGCTTTCTGCAATACCTTTGATTTTACCCTTTCTTCCTCTCCTTCTTTTCTTTTCTGCGCCACATAAGCATCAAAATCATCAGACTCAGTGTCACTGGACCCAACAGTCAAAGGGGTAGAGGTAGGATTTTCAGGCCCATGACCTTCCCTCCTCATTTTCCTGGCCCTTTTCGTTTGAACTCTGCTTGCTACTATGGCACTCCCCATGACTTTTTGTGTTTCACTCCTTGTTCCATACCTCTTTTTATCCCCTTTAGAGTAGGACACAACCATCTTTCCTTTTCCTTTTCTTTGTCTCTCCTTCTCAGACTTAGTGGATTCATCAATGTGGTCAAACTCAAGAGCATTTTTAGCCGTTTCTAGATCTGGGACACTAACTGTTAAGGTGTTATCTCCCCGTCCATCTCAAGGGAGGTTCTTCCTCCTCCTCTTCAGTTTCTACATAAAAAGACTTAGGAGTTTGGTCAAAAATAGGTTCAATACTGAGAGGGACCTATTCCTGTGATCTATCGTCTGAATCTGAATAGGTTGGTTGTACATCTCCTCGAAATGAAGTCAAACTTTGCGCAACCACCAATTCTGCCCCTGCTGCTAGAATGTTTGATTCAGGACCCTTTCCCTCAGGCAAATCCCTTTCAAAAAACTGTTCATACATTGTGGAAGATACAGCCCTAGAAGCCACTTCTACTTCTTCAGAACTAGGTTCGTCAACAGGCTTCACAATAGATTGTGCCTTCGAGTTCTGGGATTTGTCACAGGATAGGACTAAGGTAGGGGAACAAGGTAAAATCTCCTCAGATAAGAGTATAAGAGAAGCCACAACTTTAGCAAGAGGATTGACGGATTCATCCGTTTCACCAACTCCACAAACTGGAGTCGAAAGAGATTCTTCTGGAAGAGGAACGGAGAAGTTGAAGGAACTAGGGTTTTCAACTTTTTGGGAGATAGGAGTCTTTGAAGAAGAAGCAGAGCTAGTCATTTTTTGAGAGAAAGAAAGCTCTTGGAGAATAGATGAATGAATAAATTTTTTTTGAAGAGATTAGAGTAATTTGATTCACCAATGGAAGTAATATTTAAAGCCAAAAGGGTATCAGGTCTCTGAACAATAGTGACCCTTGGTTTTAAAGTGAAAAGACGTCTGAAACTAACGCGATTCATGGAGGAGAGACACGTGGTAGTGACCGTTGACCAAAAAACAGTGTAGCATAAGTGATACTAACCTTGTGAGGACCAGGTCCCATTCAGTATGAAACCCTGTCTGTAAGATTAGATCTTCCCTTTAGCCATCATGCCATGAGTGTATACCTATATTAAGGTACCAAGAATGAATTCTTAAACACGAAGCATTATCACAAGTATATATACCTGCCCTCCTTTACATAATCAAATAGAGGATTTTGTGCAGACATGTCATGGGATCAGGTGATTTTGAGCATTCCCAGCCTTGACCTATTTTTGATAAAACATTCCTTACTCAAGGACTTTGTGAAGATGTCAACTACTTGGTCTTACAGAACCTCATTACCACATTTTGTTTTTCAACATTGTCCCATAGTAAGTGATGTCTCACATCTATGTGCTTTTTCCTCTTGTGCTGAACAGGGTTCTTGGCCATGCTCATTGCACTAGTGTTGTCACAAAAGAGAGGAATAGTGTCTGTGAGAACACCAAAGTCTTCCAACTGCTGCTTGATCCATAGTAGCTGAGCACAACATGAGGCAACAACCATATATTCTGCTTCTACTGTAGACAATGCCACTAAATTTTGCTTCTTAGTCCCCCATGAGATCAGTGATGATCCTAGGAAGTATGCCATTCCCGATGTGCTTTTTCGATCGATGAGAAAACCTGCATGATCAGCATCAGCATAGCCAATTAGATCAAATGAGTCACCAGTGGGATATTAGAAGACTAGGTCCTGTGTGCCCTTCAGGTATCTCAACAATCGCTTGACTGCCTTCAAGTGTGATTCTTTTGGTGCTGCTTGAAACCTTGCACACATCCTTACACTGAAGACTATGTCAGGTCTGCTAGCAGTGAGATACAGAAGTAACCCAATGATTCCCATGTACATAGTCTGATTTACATTAATTCTATCTCCATCCAGATCAAGCTTCACACTTGTACTCATATGAGTATCAATAATTTTTGCTTCAACCAAATTGAACCTTTTCAACAGTTCTTTTATATACTTCTCCTAACAAATGGATGTTCCTTGAGGAGATTGTCTGATCTGTAGTCCTAAAAAGAAAGTAAGCTCCCTCATCATGCTCATTTCAAATTCACTACTTATTAAATCAACAAACTCTTTACTTAGTGAATCTGAAGTAGCTACAAAGATGATGTCATCTACATAAACCTGGACAATCAACAACTCCTTACATCTCGATTTTAGGAACAAAGTATTATCAATTTTACCTCTTTTGAACCCATTTGCAAGAAGAAACTTCGATAAGCATTCATACCAAGCTTTGGGAGCTCGTTTTAAACCATACAAGGCTTTATACAGCTTCAACACATGATTTGGCAGTTCTGTATCTTCAAAGACTAGAGGTTGTTTCACACACCTCTTCCTTCAAGTTCCTATTCAAGAAAGCACTCTTGACATCCATTTCTATCATTTTCCGGGTCGTTACAGCTACAAAGGCTATCAGGATCCTAATAGCTTCCATTCTGGCTACAGGTGCAAAGGTTTCATCATAGTCAATTCCCTCCTCTTGGTTGTACTCCTGCACCATAAGTCTTGACTTTTTTCTGGTGATGGGCCCATGCTCATCAAGTTTATTTCTGAAGACCCATCTTGTCCCAATAATGGTTCTGTTGAGTGGTCTGGGACCAGGTGCCACACCTTGCTTCTTTCAAACTGATGAAGCTCTTCCTGCATTGATGTTACCCAGTCTGCATCCTGTAAAGTCTCTTTGATATTCTTAGGCGCAATGGATGATATGAAGGCTGAATATGCAACTAGATTTCTTGTTCTGGATCTAGTTTGTATTCCAGAGTCAAGTGGACAGATGAGATTGTCCAATGGATGTGAGGATTGATGTTTTCATCCGGATTTTCTGGTAATCTCTTCTTCTACATCAGGATCAAATTCACCTTCATCATCTTCTGGATTTTAAGATAATACCTCCTGCTTGAACCAGAGGAACCAAGTTCTCGTGTGTGTTCTGCACCACTTTCCTTTGCAACTTGTATGTTTCCAGGATTTTGACTTGTATCATCATGTGTTCTCTTGATCAGTGCCTTCAGCTCATGGTCTTCTTTGTGCTCATCATTTTTCTCAGATTCATCAAATATCACATGTATGCTCTCTTTAACACATAGAGTTATTTTGTTAAAAACCCTCTAGGCCTTGTTGGTAGAAGAGTACCCAACAAACACCCCTTCATCACTTCTGGCATCAAACTTGCCAAGGTCATCCTTTCCATTATTCAATATAAAGCATTTGCACCCAAATGGTTTAAGATGAGCAATTGAAGGTTTTCTGCCATTCAACAATTCATAAGGTGTTTTCTTGATCACAGACCTGATAAGAGACCTATTAGTGACATAGCATGCTGTGTTGACTGCTTCTGCCCAAAAATTCATTGCAAGCCCTAAGTCAATCAACATAGTTCTAGCAATATATGCCAATGTTCTGTTCTTCCTTTAAATAACTCTGTTTTGCTGAGGAGTTCTTGGTGCAGAGAAATTGTGATTGATTCCATTTTAGCAAAAAAGCCTTCAATTTGAGAGTTCTCAAACTCTGTACCATGGTCAGATCTGATGCTATCAATCTTGCAGTTTACCTTCAGTTGAATAGCTTTGACAAATGTGATCAAAAGTCCGGTCGTCTCATTCTTAGTCCATAGAAACATATTCCATGTGAACCTGAAGAAGTTATCAACAACTACAAGAATATACTTCTTACCTCCTTTGCTTTGAATTCTGACTGGTCCACATAGGTCCATGTGAAAAAGCTCCAGAGGTCTGGTTGTGCTCACACCTTTCTTGGCTTTGAAGGATGATCTTGTTTGTTTCCCTTTTGAGAACTTCAGCTTAGGCAATCCACGGACCAGGTCCCTGCAACAAGTTTATTCAACAAAGAAGTACTCACATGACCCAATTGTCGGTGCCATAGATTTGCATCATCAGTTTGAGTGCTCAGGCATGAAAGACTGTCCTCTTCAATAGAGTCAAGATCCACAACATACATATTTTTGACTCTTTTGGCAGACATAACAACTCTTTTAGTTGCACAATTTGTAACCAGACATTTATCATACATGAACTTGACTTCATTTCCCTTGTCACAGATTTGCGATACACTCAAAAGACTGTATTTCAAACCATCCACATAGTGTACATTGTCTATGGAATGATCAATTGTTCTCCCTATCTTGCCAATACCAAGAATATAACCTTTCTTTCCACCACCAAATGGTACACCACCACCTTAGTGTGCTTCATAAGAGAGGAAATTTAGAGTGTCTCCAGTCATGTGCCTTGAGCATCTATTATCCATGCACTAGCACTAATTGCTTCATCTCTTCTACACAAGAATCACTTATTAGACTTAGGAACCCACTTCAAATGGAGTTCCTAAAACCTGTCAAAAGGCTTAATGAGAAACCTTCATGTCCATGGGGTAAAGTGTTCTTGCTAAAGTGGTAGCTGGGACCAGATACCTTTTTCTTTTTCTTTTTCTTAGAAACCTTTCTTGATTTAAGAAACTTCTCATGCCTTCCTTTTACTCCTCTCAAAATCTCACATTTTTCTTTCAGATGAACATTTTTTCCATAGTGGGTACACTAAAGATTGTCAAAAACAGACACCTACTTACTATGAGGATTGTAGGGAGGCTCTATTTGTCTACAACCTAATCTTTTTCTGTTGTTGAACTTCTGATTTGCTAAGGTAGAGAGTATCTTAGACGTGTCAGTCCATTTGAGGGAGTGGTTCAACTCTTCTTTGATCTTACACAGATCCTTCACTAGTTGAGAGTTCCTTTCCAGGGAGGCAACTAACTTAGACTCAGAGGTCTTAAGTTTCTCTTCTAGTTCAACCTCAAAGTTATTGAGTTTTCGCTTCCCACCCTTAGAGGTACCAGGTTCCTCGTTGGGTTATAGACTACAGGTCTCAAGGATACATATCCTAACACTCATTTCAGATATTTGAGAGTTGAGAGCTGAGTTTTCATCCTCAGACAACTTCAGCATTTCACTCGTCGTCAAATTTTCAAAAGTTAGTTCATCAACTGAGTCAATTAATAGAGCAACAAGTTTTCTCAATCTATAAATGGAAAGAGTATCTAGATCATCCTTGAGATAAAAAAGGGTTACCTTATTCAGATCCTCTTCATCATCAGATTTTGCCATTAGTGAGAAAATAAAGCTGTAGACAGTTTTATCATCTTCCACAGCCATTATCGAGACATCTTCTGGACTAGTTATCTCTTCTTCAGACTCGTTAGATGCCTTTCTCCATACCGCCAAAGCTTTCTTCACCAATTGATCATCATGAGCTTTCCTGTTAGCATTGTCTAGGACCTGGTCCCTTCTGCGAGGTCTGAAGTCCTGAGTTTCCTGCTTTTAGCTGGGACAGTCCCTCATAAAGTGACCAGGTTTGCCACATTTATGACAAAGATCATTTGCATTGGCTGCTCTACTAGTCGAAGCTTTCTTTTGGAAGCCTCCATGCTTCTTGATAATCTTCTAAAACCTTTTAGTGACATATGCCATTTCCTCTTCCTCCTCAGTCACATCATTTTGAGAAGTTTTCAAGGCGACTGATTCTCTTTCTTTCCCTCATTCATGTTTGTCCCCTGTTGCTTGTTCAGCTCATAAGTTTGTAGATTTCCAATCAGTTCATCCATGGCAAGCGTCTTCAAATCATTTGCTTCAGTTATAACATTCACTTTGCTTTCTCATGACTTAGAAAGCACTCTGAGAATCTTCCGAACTTGTTTTCTCAAGGGAATAGGTTCACCAAGGCATCTCAGTTCGTTGGTTATAAAGGTGAATCTTGAGTTCATCTCAAAGATAGTTTCACCTTCCTTCATACAAAAGTTCTCATATTGAGTCGTAAGCATATCAACCTTAGACTCTTTCACTTGTGTTGTTCCCTCATGGGCTGTTTGAAGATAGTCTCATATCTCCTTGGCTGTCTCACATGCAGAGATTCGATTGTACTCATATGACCCGATTCCACATACTAGAATTGTTTTGCTTTATAATTTTTCTATCTTTTTTATGTCCATCTCATTGTACTCCTTTCTGGTTTTGATGACGGTTGTAGTGAGTTCTCCATCTTTCACCTCCTTCGTGGGAATGTACGGTCCATCAAGAATCACATCCCACAACTCAGTATATTCAGCATTGATGTAATCATGCACGTGATTCTTATACCACCCATAGTATTTTCCATTGAAGCGGGTTGGTCTGGTAGATGACTGACCTTCCTCCATATTGGGTGGAGCAGCCATTCCTTCGGATCTTTTCTTTTCTTGGTGTTACCTAAATCGAAAAGTCAAGCTCTGATACCACTTGTTGGAATGTATGCGTCCACTTTAGCTACAATAGGACCAGGTCCTCAACACGATTTACAATAACAAAAGCAGATAAATATTGAATGTAAATAAATACTGAAAGTAAAGGTTGTACACACAAATTTACGTGGAAACTTCCTTGCTCAAGGGAGTAAAACCACGACTTGTATCACAGGAATTTTCAAACTGCTTTTACTAATCTTCACTAGCAAAATTAAAATATAGTTTACAACTTGAGATTAACCTGCTAATCTCCACACTAAGTAATATCACCTATTACTTGACCAAGCCTAAGCAGATACAACACTGCCCACTATACTAATCCTGACTAATTAATATAGACTTTGACGTAAGACACTTAGTTACTCACAACTAAGTTCTTACAATGATTCACACAAGCTTGAAACGTTTTTATCACAAACGAAACGATTCCTACAATATGAGCATGATTACAAGCAATCGAAGTAACATCTGATACATGACGCAATAATATACTCTATCAGGTCCCTGCTATTTTGAAGCTTGAATATCTCTCTTTGAATGAATGATTTGTTTGTTGTTTTTGGTCTTGAATATATCAAACATCAAGAGTTAATACGCTTTGGACAAACAACCTCGTCGCTTCTGATTGGTGTAGTACACTGGTTATGATTTCACCAACTTTCTGACGTAGACAATTTTCCAGCTGTACAACATATGACCCTGGACGAGCATACTCTGCAGAGGATCGGGTCCTTGCACTTGTGAGGAGATCATCAAAACATCTGGGAGCATTAAGACTTATCACAGACCATAGGTATGTATATACATATATACAATGGAATTTTTTAGTTTTGATCACCTGTATTGCATACAATTACACTAAAGTACTATGTAGTTGACTTTCTTGTAATGTAAGTATTTATAACATTCAACATGGAAATACTTTTGTAGTGTCTTAAATACTATTGGATGTTTTAATAGCTATATATTATTTTAGAGAATTCAACTGTCAATACTAATTGTAACTAATAATTTATTAGCTTTTGTAGCAATTATTGTTGCTGCTAAAGGTTGATATTCAGTAGCCTGAATGTTGCCGCAAATGTTATACTCCCTCTGTTCCATTTTATATGAGGTAGTTTGACTCGGTACGGAGTTTAAGAAAGAAAGGAAGACTTTTAAAACTTGTGGTCCAAAATGAATGATAGAGATTTGTGTGGCTGTAAATCATTTCATTAAGGGTAAAATAGACATTTTGTAGTTAAATTGTTACTTAATATAGAAATGTGTCATTCTTTTTGGGATTGACTAAAAACGAAAGTAGGCGACTACTGTCGCTACTAATAATAATGTTTCGGTAGCAACATGATAGTTGCTAGTACTAATAGTTTACTAATTTGTGACGGCATGAGTCGCTACGATTAGTAATTTTGAGTAGCGAGAAAAGTAGCCACTAATAATTTATTGGTTTTTGTGGCAACAAATTCACTACGAAAAAGGCATATTGCGGCGGTTCTTAAGACGTAATACACACTTTAACGATGTAATATTCGCGACATTTTTTGTTTTATAAAATGACAGTTAAAAACCGTCATAATTGTAAAAAGTAAAAAATATTTTTATAGTACAACGATTTTAAATTGCCGTAATGTTCTTTCTTGATTGAATAATTTTATTGCAATAATTAAAATTTTCAATTTTATCCGTCCACATTTATATCCTATTTATTGCACTCTACAAATTTAAACTTCAATAGTTAGTAATTTTAACCCAACATAAAAGATCTAACAAGCAAAATATTCATCATATTTAACAAAAATACTCTAAAGCTACACCATCAAAATACTAATGTCTTGAAGCGTTATTCAGTGCTTCAAAATTACATAATCAAAATATTAGTTTCAAAGTATATTTCAGCAAAATAAAAAACAGGTCTTAGATATGTTATTCCATCTGTTTTTTCTGTCATCTCAGAGTATGAATTTGAATGTGTTCACGTGTAAGTCCAACATAAAATACTAATCTCACAGGCCTATTGGGTGCAAATATGCATTCCTATAAAGCATTTTGTAAAGATTACACCTCTGATGATAATGAATTTAAAATTGCACAAAATAGAGGAGCAAAATAACTATAACACAACTATCCAAAATAAGCACAGAAAAATTGACAAATAGTTTATTGAACTATGAGTTGATTATCTCCACAATATAAAGAAGGAAATCTGCAGGAACTTAACTGATAATTCAAGAATGCAAAGCCTACCAACTTGAGTGAAGCTAGTAATTCAGAAGTGCAATCACAATCATTCATGCAAATGCTGTAAAATTGCCCATTTTTCAGTTCATTTTAGTCTTGTCCTGCAAGAAAGAAAGTAGCACAAGTAATTAACACCAAATCACATTAGCCACGGATAGCAATTTCCATACATATGGGTGAATTTTTAAACTTAAGGGGATATATTAGGTCTAATTAGACATTTACCAAAGGATATCAACAAGTGTAATTGATTGAAGGACCTTTAAGTAACCTAACATAACTAATTATATTGAATTTTACCTACTCTTTATAGTCATAAGAATCTCTTCGGATATGAGATTCTCTGTAACTTAGAAATCACGCAAGATATTTTTATGTCTAAATCAAGTGAGTAGGAAACTTAATAATCACGCAGGATATTAAGTTATAACAGAATAGCTAATCAGGAAAAAATAAATATTTATAATGGTCATACATGTGGAGGAGGTGGAAATAAGTGAGAAAACTCTTTGGGATATCCTCTATGTTCCTTTGATATAAGCTAAGTAGCACATTTAATAGTGATTTCATACTCGCCGTCTCTTACTACCACTCTGGAGTTGGAGCGCTAGTGCAAGATGGACTCACATTAACACATTTAAATTTCCTAGATGTTTGTTCGAATGTCATAGTTGGAACAACACCCAAGCCAGTTATTCCTTTTTGTGGTTGCTGTAAGTAACAATAAAATGGCCAAGTGTTAGACCTATTTTGATGGCTGATGGAGGTAAAATGCAAGAATTATAGGAGCAAATAACAAAACAAGAATAGTAAAGCAGTTAAGCAATAACCAACACCTCTATACTCAACTCTGTTTTTCACTATAATTATAGCAATAAGAAAACCAGCTAAACCAAGTGACATACAAAAAAGTTGATAAAAACTCTTAAGCTCATTCTCTTGCTTAGTAACCTTCACAGTAGTCCTAATAGCTTGTAGTAAAACACATGAAACCTTCGTAGTAGTCCCAATAGGTATACCATACATATTCATCACATTCTACAATTATCCACAATCCTTTTTCAAGTTATGGACACACTTACCTTCAATCTAACCATTTTTTGTTACTTTATATTTATCTAAAACAAAATAAAGATCAAGTTCATGTTAGTTGCTGATAAGGTTAAAAATAACTTTACTCGTGAATAGTACATCAAGTTGATAGGTAAATATTAGAGTATTTTAAACAAGTTGTGGTGAAAATTTAAATTACAGTAAAATATCATTTTTTATGTACCTATAACATCGATATTCCAATCACGATTATCTTCATCGTCTTTATATTTAATTGGCTGTGAAGAAACTCCAGCGGAAGTAAATGAAACGACATATTGTGAAGAGACTCCATCAGATGATGAAGATGGAACATGTTGACTTGTTTTTTATTGTGATGATGAAGATGAAGCTTGAGCCTGAGGTTGAGAATGTGATGACTGTATTGGAGCAAGTGAAGAGCTCTCAGTTGATTTGAACATATTTTTATACGGATTTTGCTTCAGCATCTCTGTGTACATCATAAAAAAGTTGTAAACTTGCACACGTATAGCCAATTCCATAGAGAATTAAGATAGAATCAAGTTCTAAATTTACAACACTCTAATATGTTAATCAATCAATGAAGTCATTATTAACTATCTTCTCTATATCTATACTTAAAGGCTTTCGACCATTCCACCGTCTTCGTATATGATCTTTAAGTTCACTAATAAAATAGAGTAGGAATAGAAACTCAATATTAATAAGTGTTGGGTATGTAGCAAGAGTTAATGGGAAATTGAGGGAAGATGAAAGAGAAACTTGGAAAAAGTTGGGAACTTGAAAAAGTTGAGAACTTGAAAAGTCCTCTTATGCTTTATTGAAAAGACATTGAAAAGACATTTGTCCCTCATCGGTGGTGGAAAGAAAAATAGGAGAGTTTAAATATAGAAACACTCCTATTAATTGTTAAAAGGGTTGGAAAGAGGGATCCCCCTCGCGCCGTCGTCGTCGCTCGCTCGGCTTCGGCTTCGGCTTTGGATAATCGATCGAGAGATTATTTTTTGGACAAAGTTTGTTTTAATTATTTTAGTTAATTAATTATTTAATTAATTAAATGGCCAACATTTTAATTAGTTAATTAATTGATTCAATTAATTAGTTAATTGACCCGA
>NC_064284.1:66910284-66941011 GCF_019186545.1 Solanum stenotomum | reverse complement strand
TAGATATGACAATATAAAAATTGATAAAGATAATATAGCTAGACCTATTCATGGAGCTAGTTCAGATTTAGATATAACCGAATTTGAAATGAATTTTTCAAATGGAATAATAGGTTAAATTTGATTTCTAATGACTGACAAAATTATAGATTTTAGTCCGGGGTCTCCGGCAAGAGCTCGTATCGCTAAAGATTTTGAGCGAAAGAAATGAAAACTCTTTAGAAAATGATTTTTTAAAAACTTTACTAAAGATGAACAACATGAATTTCAAGAAGAATTTTATAAAGATCTTATTGACTCAGGAATAAATCGCTTAATTGCATTTGTTCCTTGGTTTATGTGCAAACATGTTCATAATTATATTTCTATGCTTGAAAGAGACTTTACTCTAAGTAATGGAGAAATTACTAAATTAGTTTTTCCTCCACAACAGTCTTATCAAATTAATAAGAACGATAATATTGTCAACTTTAATGCTTTTTCAAAATTATTTGAAAATGACGCTGCTTTAGTGACTGCTCAACATATTAATGTCATGATTAAGTAGAATAATTATGCTAATATTTATATGAGTATTTTGGGTGATCATATTGTCTCTTTACATGACAAAGTTGATAAGATTATTTCTCTTTTGCCTACTAAGTCAAAAGGAAAAGAGAAAATTGCTTATAGCAGTTTACAACCACCTCCAGAGATCGAAGACTTCAAGATTAAAGATTATTCAGGTCTTGAACATTTCTTAGAAAAGAAATTTAAAGGTGGTGGAGTTCAGCCTTTAAATGCTGAAAACTTTGATGAAGGCGAACCTAGCAGTAAAGAGGAATTTTATGATAATCTTAATAAGATATCAGAAAAATATGCTAGGAAACCTGTTCAAAGGATGTACTATTATCCTAGACCCACTCCCCAGAATGTTCTACTTGAAGAACATGAACATATTATAACTAATAGTTATAATGGAAAAGAAATCTATGAATGGAACATAGATGGATATACATATAGACAGATTTATACAACTATTCATAGAATGTTAATGTACAGTACAATCTGTAAAACCAACAAGAATAGTGATAAAACTATTGCTGATATGATAACAACAGGATTTACTAACCAATTGAAAGGATGGTGGGATAATTATCTCAACCAAGAATAAAGGGATAAAGTTCTTCTGGCAGTAAAACAAGAAGGAGAACAGTTTACTCAGAACGCAGTTTATACACTAGTTTGAATATTATTGAACATTTCTAAGGAAGATGGTCAGATAATAGTGAGACCATTAGAACTCTTCTCCAAAACTTGAGGTGTAAAACCCTTACATCATTCAGGTACTATAAGGATGTGTTCCTTTGTAGAGTAATGAAATTACCAGAGTGTAATAACACTCATTGAAAATCCAAATTTATAGATGAATTACCGACTTTATTCGCAGAAAGAGTCAGGAAGGCCATTAGAAGAGATAATCATAGTATTAATTATGATGATTATACTTATGGAAAACTTATAAGTGCTTGTGTTCAGGAGGGTTTATCCTTATGTAATGAAATCAAATTAAAATCAGCAGATTAAGCGACATCGCTTAAATGAAAGGAAACAATTAGGAGAATTCTGCGAACAATTCGCATTTGATATTCCTAAACAAAAATCAAAGGACAAGGATTCTCATCATAAAAAGAAGAAATCTTCTAAGAGAGATTATGAAAAATGGAAAAAGAAAAATATCAAGAAGAAGCTTAGAAGAGCGGAAGAAGGCAAAGGGGACTCTTCTAAGAGAAAGAAAAAGTATCGACAGAATTTTAATAAAAATGACACTTGCCACAAATGTGGGAGATATGGTCATTACGCCAAGGATTGCAGAGTCAAGAAAAAGATTAAAGACCTTGACATAGAAGATAATCTTAAGGACTCTCTTTATAAGATTATGCTTAATTCTGACTCAGGAACAGAATATAGTAGTAATGAAGAAACTTCAACAAGTGAAGATCTTAAAGCTCTTCAACAAGAAGATTATTTAACTTCTGAAGATGAATGCTCACCGTGCCAACAAGGAATGGCATGTGAAAAAGATGATAATGAGGAAGACTATCTTTATAAGATCTATGATCAATTTAAAGAAATGAGTCTCAATGTCATTGATAATGACAAAATAATAAAGCTCTTACAAAATATCAAAGATCCTGAAATTAGAGCTCAAATCATTGATAAGATCAGTGATTCAAAAGAGAAGGAATATATTTTTGAAAAGGATCATACTCCTAAAGAAATTTCAACCAAAGAAGGATCATATACTATGGCAGAGGTTAAAAACCTCTTATTAGAAGGAGAAAGATGATAAGTTTTCCTACTACGATTAGTGATTTAAAGGAAGAGATTAATAATCTCAAAGAAGACATTATTCGTCTTAAAGAAAAAAATGTAGTTATAGAGGTAAGACTTGATGCTATTCAGTCTCTCCAAGATTTGAATAATGCCTCTGAATCATCTTCTTCTTTAGAAGGAGAAAACAATAGTCTTGATTTTATGAAAAACTTTTATTTAAAGAATGATAAAACAGATTTTTTATATAGTCTTAAAGCTTTTACTTCTCAAAAGTTTTAGACTAAAATCACTCTATTAATAGATTATAATTATAAAAAAGAATTTATTGCGCTTATTGATAGTGCAACTGATTTAAATTGTATTCAAGAAGACCTTATACCTTCAAGATATTTTCATAAAACAATTCACAGTCTCCGCTCTGCTAATGGAAGCAAAATGAATATTGAATTTAAATTACCTAAAGGTTTTATTTGTAAAGGAAAAAGTTGTGTCCCTCAAAACTTTGTTTTAGTAAAAAATATCACCAACCAAATTATTTTGGGAGTACCTTTTATAAATGATATTTTCTCTCTAACCCATTGGGATAATAATAAAATTATTGGAACTTGGAATAACAAACCTCTTATATTAGAGTTTGTTGCCAAGCCATTTACTAGAATGATAAATGATTTAACTGCAAAGTTATTAGTTTCAAAAAATAATCAAGTTAGTTTTATAAAACAAGAGATCAATAGTATAGAAGTTGATAATATTTTACAAAATCCTCAATTACAGGAAAAGATTGCTATTTTATCTAACCAATTTTCTATTGATATTTGTGGAGATCACCCTAATGCTTTTTGGAACAGGAAAAAGCATGTAGTCAGTCTTTCTTATGAGGATGACTTTGATGAAAATAATATTCCTACCAAGGCTAGGCCTTGCCAGATGAACTCTGAATATTTAGAGTTATGCAAAAAATAAATTAGTTCACTACTTCAGAAAGGTCTTATAAGACAATCCAAGTCACCTTGGTCTTGTACGACATTCTATGTTAATAAACATACTGAGCAAGAAAGAGGAGCTCCTCGCCTGGTGATCAATTATAAACCTCTTAATAAAGCATTAAGATGGATCAGGTATCTCATTCCTAATAAAAGGATTTACTAGACATAGTTTATGATGCTATTATATTTTCTAAGTTTGATTTAAAATCAGGTTATTGGCAGATTCAGATAGCTGAGTCAGATAAGTTCAAGACAACCTTTAATGTGCCAATGGGACAGTTTGAATGGAATGTTATGCCCTTTGGTCTAAAAAATGCCCCTTCTGAATTTCAGAAGATTATGAATGATATATTCATTCCTTATAGTAATTTTATAATAGTCTATATAGATGATATCTTAGTATTTTCTAAGAATTTGGAAACTCATTTTAAACACCTTGAATTATTCAAGAAAATTATTATACAAAATGGTTTGGTTTTATCACAACCCAAGATGGCTTTGTTTAAAACAAATGTCAGATTCCTAGGTCATAATATTGAGAGAGGTAATATTAGTCCTATTAATAGAAGTATTGAATTTGCTTCAAAATTTCCTGATATTATTACCAATAAAACCCAGTTACAAAGATTTCTTGGGAGTCTTAACTGTGTTGCTCCTTTTATTAAAGATTTAGCAAAAGATACTGCTGTTTTATATGACAGGCTGAAAAATAATCCTAAGGCTTGGTCAGATGATCATTCTGAAGCTGTCAAAAGAATAAAGGAAAAGGTTAAAAACCTTCCATGTTTAACATTGGCAAATCCTAATTGGACAAAAACAGTTGAAACTGATGCTTCAGCTATAGTATATGGAGGAGTATTAACCCAAATTGTCCTAATAGTAAACGTCATTATATCCAATTTTATTCTAGTAAATGGAATGATGCCTAGAAAAATTATGCTACTATAACTAAGGAAATCCTGGCTATAGTTAAATGTGTTCTTAAGTTCCAAGGCGATCTTTATAATCAAAAGTTTTTAATAAAAACAGATTGTCAAGCAGCTAGATTCATGTTTAATAAAGACTTAAACATGATGTTTCTAAGTAAATGTTTGTTAGATGGCAAGCTCTTTTGGCACCTTTCGATTTTGAAATACAGTATAAAAAGGGTGAAGATAATAGTCTTCCTGATTTTTTTACCAGAGAATATCTAAACTAAAAATTATTTTCCATTTCAGGATGAGACCAACATGGCCCCCTCCCTCTAGGAGGGGAAGAGGAGGAAGAACAAACCCAGGAAGAGGAGGTCATATCCTCGCCCAACAAGGCAACAGAACATTAACATCATTTAATATTAATGATTCAACTGCATCGTCAAGTGGAACTAGTGGTATTAATATAAACCACCCGATGTATAAAGAGTTCATGAATTTTATGAAATCCAAAAAAGAGTCGGATAATAATCCACCATCTTACTCTTCAATTCTAATGGATGATGAGAACATAGAAGTCTTTGATATGAATGACAAAAAAGAAGTTATAATTCTTTTAGAAGAAAATGATCTCAAATGAAGAAACGAGCCATGAAAAATAATGACTAGGTATTTGGATACAGTATCTTATACTACTACTGTTTACAAATACAGAATGCACTATGAGATAATACTCTTATCTACAAGGTGTGAATTTCAGCATTTCTACCCAGCTAACACCAAGAAAGTTTATAACTTTTCAAAAATGATTATAAAAAACATTATAACACCTGAAGAATGGGGTATGAGTACATTGAAGGAATTGGATTATATCCATCCAGAGCAAAAGGTGGCCGTAAAATACAATTACTGGGATTATATTGATGGATTTAATAAAGTCCTATTATATGAGAATGCTAATAGGAAGCATTCATGGTTTATTAAAATATGTTCTAATATTTTTGATAGAAATATTCCTAATTGGTTTTGCAGATGGTGGACTTTATATGGTCCTTCAGTAAAAATCTTACCAGAATCATACAAGAAATTATATTTAGAATGGATAGACATATCTGCAAAATTAATAAATTTGTAGGAAGAAAATATATTCTTTGAGGGAATATCCTTGATGTATTTCTTTATTGAATTTTCAATTCCTTGGATCATGAAATGGTCAATAGAAGTTAATACTACTTCAGAAGGATTTCCTTGTTTACAAAGGACCTTTTATACAAAGTTCTGGAGTAAGTTACTTCAGAAGAACCCTGAAGGCCAAATGCATGGCCAAGAAATTATTGATTTAATCAATGTTAAAATCAGCAGGTATTATGATACTGGTACCTCAGAACCGCAAGTAAAAAAGGATGTAAGTTCATTCAAAAAAATCATGAGAAAACTTCAAATGAAAAAGGGACTTATCTCAAAATCAGAAGCTATAGCTTTATATATGGAAGAGGTAAAAAAAAATTTAATGAGAAATCTTGACATAGATATAAAAAATGATATCTCAATAGCATCAGCAAGCCATACAAATGATGATGATAAAGAAGAGGATACATATATTGATGGGGAAGGTCAAGATATTGATGATGAAGAGATAGATCTTGAGACTATTCTCCAAAAATATCAACAACAACTAGAAGAATCTTCTAGTGCAAGCACAGCTGGCGGCAAAGGAAAAGGAAAAGCATAAAGATTCCCACCATTATTTGGTCACATATCATAAGAGACCAAATAATGGCGGGAATCTTTATGCTTTTCCGTTTTGGTATCAGAGCCATTATTCAAATCTTGGAGAGACTGAATAGCATCAAGTCTTATTATTATTATTATTATTATTATATACAAGATCACTGACCTGGCGGTGGTCCGCCTAGTCATAGATCAAGCAAGTCAATATCCTTAGAGGTAGTCCAACTACATAAGAATCGAAATACATAAGAATTTTAACATAGTTTCTCAGACTGCATGGTTTAATTATTTTACCCAAGCAAAGGGCCTGTCAAGAAGCTAATACATACTTTTATTGAGCCCATGTGTCTGATAGTTCTAACCGGGTATCAGACGCCTTACTTATCAAACTCTTTTCGGGCTAAAAATCACGGCTCATCAGACGGAGTCACAAAGACAAAGCCAATAAAAGTAGTACTAGATCCAACTGTACCTCAATCTTAGAACCAAGTCGAGAAGCCATACTAAAATTCTTCTATATTTAAATAAAGCTTAGATCCGTTCATGGTTTATATAAAAGAGAAGTTAATTATCCGGCATAGATATAATTTTTTAGCCGGACATAGTCACGACTTAACTCAGAGATAAAAAGATAAAGCTGAAAATAAAAGGAAGTACCTTATAGTAAACACCACTCTTTATTGCTCCGGCCAAAGTCCGACAAGCTTACAATACTTAGAAGATTTTACAAGAGAGAGAGAAAAACGTAAACAAGAAGAGGTGGTTTCTAAAACTTGCCCTCAATTAAAGGAAAACAAACTTATTTATAGAAAAAAGAAAACATCTTTGTACAGGATACTGGGCCCCTATCTGGGTCCTGGTAACAGTGTATCTACTGTAGTTGAACAATGTTGCTACGGAGGTTGAGTCATCAGTCATAATTCCTTTATTAGGAATTGATTTATAATCGTGTATGGTTTTCGTTATTAGATCCAACAGTTCTTGTCCGTATAAAGACTTTGTTTGAGGATCTTTCTTCATCAACTTGTCCAAAAAATTATTATAATAAGTTCTGTATAGGCAAGAGATTTGTTCCTCAGTGAAATCTACTTCTGAAACCCATTTATGAATCCATGGAACAGAGAATTCTATAAAAAAGTATATATGTTCAATTTGTTGAAAATAACAGATATGTTTTTGATGATATAACTTGTTGAGATCTAGAGAAATCTTGACCCATTTTTGTATAACTTGAGAAATGGTTCCGACAATATTTTTATTGTTGGCCCATGGTATGACCACCAGTTTTAAAACCAATTTGGTATATGGTTAGAAAATATCTTGGCACATACCTTTATAAACCAAGTATGTTTATGTCTTTCATTGTTATAACAGAGGACTTTATTAAATGCCTGAATATAATCCCAATAGGTAAAACTTACTATGACTTTGTTCAGACTGAACTACCTTTCAGTCATTGAGGAAATACCCCAATCTTCAATAAGAATGACGTGTTTTATAATCATTTTAGAGAAGTTATAAACATTCTCACTTGTATTATATCCTGAAAAATGTTGAAATTCAACACCTGTGCTCATCAGCAGAGTCTCATAATATTTCCGAGTTTTGTATGACTCACCCGGGAAATAAAGCCCACCTCTGGAATATCTTTCAAGGTTCTTCTTTTCTCTGTATGTCAGAGTTTTCTATGAGAAATATCATTTCTCTTTTTTCTACCTTTTCATATGTTGTGATATCATCAACTTCTTCTTTGGCGATTGAAGCAAAAGAATCACCTTGCTTTTGAGTTATAAACTCCTGTAGTTTAGCATATAATGGATCACTTTCTGAAATATCTTCTAGATGTATTGATGATGAAGTTTTTTATTGTGCTCTAGAGTTTATGTTATATAAACTCATTCCTCCCTTTTGTATAATTGGAGTACTAGATGATGAAGATCCGTATGATGATCTTCATGAACTTGGGGATGATCTTTCCCTTCCGCGAGTATAACTGCATTTTCCTCTAGCCTTGGTTATCCAAGGAGGATCCATCCTGCAAACATATCATTTAGTTTTAATAATTCAAGAGGTTATATTTTTAATCATTCAAGAGGTTATAAACTTCATTGCAATAAAATCTTTCATAAAACTCTTGTTCAATCATGTAATTATTGACGATATCTATTACCATTCCGTCTATAATTTTTCATAATATAAGTTCCTTTAAAACTCTATTAAGAGGAACTACCTTCAAAATCGTAACCAAACCTTTATCAGGAAAGAAGTCAAGAAAACTCATCAGAAGAAAGATATTCTCTTGATAAGAAGTCTGGGAGGGAATTATCACTTCACTTTTTATAATGAATTTCGAAATCAAAAGGGGCTAATTGTGCCTATCACCTAGCAAAAATTAACTTTGACGCATCATGTTTAAAATCTTTATCAAACATATACTTGACTGACTGAGCATCAGGTTTTATCAGGAATTTTTTATTATATAAATCATCTTGAAATTTTAAAACGCACTTAACGATAGTTAACATTTCATGAGCTACCGTTGCATATTTTTTCTGAGCATCGCTCCATTTTCCTGAATGAAATCAAATAAGATATTCATTTTTATCATGTGGATTAATTTGTTTCAATATACCTCCATACCCAATATTAGACGCATCCGTTTCTACAATCTTTGGCCAAGAAGGATTAGCAAGGGTTAAACAAGATAAAGATTTAACTCTTTCTTTAATAGTCTTTACGAGATATGTGAGACTATTAGTCCAAGGCTTCTTATAATCCTTTTTTAGCCTGTCATACAACGGGGCTAAATCTCGAGACAAATTCTTGTAGAATGGAGAAATGTAGTTTAAACTTCTCAGAAACCGCTGCAATTGCGTCTTATCTGTAATATTATCAGGGAATTTCGATGCGAATTCAATAGATCGTTGAATATGAGTCATTTTTCCTTAACAAATCAAATGACCCAAAAATCTAACTTCTGTTTGAAAAAGACTCATTTTAGGTTTAGATATGACCAAACCATTTTGAATAACTATCTTCTGAAAAATGTCTAAATGCTTAATATGCATTTCAAGAGTCTTTGAGTATACCAAAATATCATCAATATAAACTATGATGAAATCCAAATAGGGATTAAAAATATCATTCATTATCTTTTGAAATTCTAAGGGAGCATTTTTTAACCCAAAAGGCATTACATTCCATTCGTACTGTCCAAACGGAACATTAAATGCCGTTCTATATGAATGGTCTCTAAATATTTGGATTTGCCAATATCCAGATTTTAATTCAAATTTTGAAAAGATATTACCATCATATAATCTGGTTAATAAATCTCTTTTATTTGGAATAGGATATCTAATTCATTTTAAAAATGTATTTAAAGGTTTATAATTTATAACTAACCTGGGAACACCTCGTTCTTTTTCTGTTGCGTTATTAATCCGAAACAAAATATATAAACCATGAACGGATCTAAGCTTTATTTAAATATAGAAGAATTTTAGTATGACTTCTCGACTTGGTTCTGAGATTGAGGTACAGTCGGATCTAGTACTACTTTTATTGGCTTTGTCTTTGTGACTCCGTCTGATGAGCCGTGATTTTTAGCCCGAAAAAGAGTTTGATAAGTAGGGAGCCTGATATCCGGTTAGAACTATCAAACACATGGGATCAATAAAAGTATGTATTAACTTCTTGATATGCCCTTTGCTTGGGTAAAATAATTAAATCATGAAGTCTGAGAAACTATGTTAAAATTCTTGTGTATTTCGATTCTTATATAGTTGGACTACCTCTAAGGATATTGACTTGCTTGATCTATGACTNTCAATATATTAATTTATGAAAACTTATTCAATAATCTGTTTTATCAAATTTAAATATAAAAAATGATTACTCAAGGATCGTTTGGTTATCGGTTAAAAAGAAGATTCGAGTTGATTGAAATTGAAACAAAAATCAACTAGTCAGAGAAGATATGGACAGTAGCTCATGATATATAAAAATTGAGACAGTTTAGAGGAGATTTGAGTTGGTTGTGATTGAAAAAAAAATAAAAATAATAATAATAATTAATAAATATATATATATATATATATTATTTTATACACTATCAATACATGATTATATATTATTTTATACACTATCAATACATTTCATATGCATATGATTATTTTGAGTTGAATTTTTTTGTCATCTGTACAGTTATATAAGACGCACATTTTTTCTTCCTTTTATTTTTTTGCATTGTTTATTTGTTTTGGATTTTATTTTTTTTTCCAACAAAACGGGCAAAGTCCAATCTTTTAATTATTATGTTTAAAAAGAGTAGTTTGGATTGATAAATGTTCAAACTTCGATAATTCTTTTTGGGAATTTCTCCATATTTAGTACTCTCTTTGTCCCTAATTACTTCTCTACTTTTCCCTTTTTAGTTGTCCCTAATTACTTGTCCATTTTGACAAATCAAGAAAGGACAAAAAAAAATTTCTCTATTATACCCTCAATTTATTACTTTGAAAAATGTAGAACTTCTTGAAAATCTTAAGTTTTTAATTTACATACTTCATAATTAATAGGTGCAAAATGGTAAACTCACTATATCACTTATTATTTTCTTAATAGGTGTGTTAATTCAAAAGTGGACAAGTAATTAGGGATAAAGGGAGTATGTAATTGACAATTAATCACTTTTAATGCAAAAATAAATTTTCTATAAGAGAGTGCTATTTATATGTCAAAACGTTATAAAGATGGGTAGAGATGAAGAGTGGGGTTCGGTGGTGGCGAGGGATGGGATGATAAGGGATGAGGGTTGGGAAAAGACAATAAACTTGAAACGTCACTTATGCAATTTATTTTCTATTTCTATTAGAGAAGTCATTTTCCTAGAAAAATTGGAAAATATTTCTTGAAAATGTCCCTACCAAACAGACTCTAATCTGCACCAATAATACTGGAAATATAATTAATAATCTCCAAAAACATAGTCTGTCATAGAGATTACACAATCAGAATATCTTTTGTTTATTAGTTCACACAACAAATTATTTTATTTACTTTGGAGTTTGTGTCAATCATTTGATTAGGCACAAGGACAATTCTTGAATAATCAACACACAATCAATACACATGGGTGTGGACCATATTTGATGCTGATCTCTAGCAGTCAACTTGGACTGCTAAAAACTCTTCAACCTTTTTCCTCTTTTGTCCTAGGTTTACATTGTTATGGATATTTCATAAATATTTTTACTACATTATTGTAAATCATAAGTAAAATAAATTCTACATGAGTGTCCCCTTAACTCCCTTTAGTTCTTGTAAGTTTTCATGTTCAATTGATAAAGTAAAAGAAAAAGTATGGCAGAGGGATTAGTGGTAGCAAATGATGGAGAAGAGTACCATGGAAAGCTGACATGTTTTGTAATATTAGCTTGTATGATGGCTGCTATGGGTGGTGTAATCTTTGGATATGATATTGGAATTTCAGGTTTGATTTTTCTGCTTTTATATACAATCTATGACACACCTAGTAAAGGTTTCAATTGTCCAAAGGGATAACAAAGGAACACAAAAGAACAAGAAATTATGTTTCCTTTGCGTGAATTATTATTACTGGGAGACTAAAATAATAATTCACGCCAAGTTTAGAGGTGTTTTCAATACTTATATCTCTCCTGTGAATCAATTGATCTATTCTATTTCACTAACACAATTTAAATAATGTGAAGGTGGAGTAACATCTATGGAGCCTTTTCTGAAAAAGTTCTTTCATGATGTGTATATTAAGATGAAAGAAGACAAAGAACTTAGTAATTACTGCAAATTTGATAGTGAATTGTTGACATCATTCACATCATCTCTTTATGTGGCTGGTCTTTTTGCTACTTTTGTTGCCTCATCAGTCACCAGAGTGTATGGTCGCAAGGCATCAATACTTCTTGGAGGAGCTAACTTCCTTGCTGGTGCAGCCCTTGGTGGAGCTGCTTCTAATATCTATATGCTTATAATTGGCAGAGTTTTACTAGGTGTTGGTGTTGGTTTTGCAAATCAGGTAAAAAATACACATTTCCTTGTTTGGAAATATTTTAAACTTCGAGTTTTTACTCTTAGTGAGATGCTCTCATAATCATAGAAATGTCAAGACATGTTTTAGAACTATAAGTTCTAACGGTACGTTTGATATGTGCCTAAAGTCTTTCATTTTTAAACTCCGTATCTAGTCTAACACTATCACTTAAAGTGAAATGAAAGCACTTCTCAACTAGTAGACACACGTCCTATATTTTCACTCTCGTAAAGAAAAAGAGTTGTTCTCAAAATGCAAATCAGGTAAAATACTACTCGAATTATACTTTTCCATAACTAGAAATACTTCCACTTTACTCTCAATGAGATGCTCTAATAGTCATAGTCTCATAGAAATGCCACGACATGTTGAAGACTACAAGTTCTGAAAGTACTTTTGATATGTGCCAAAGTCTTTCATTTTAAACTCTGTATCTAATCAAACACAAACATTTAAAATGAAGTGGAAGCAATACTTCTCAACTAGTAGACCTATATCTTCACTTTAGTAAATAAAACTAGAAGTTCTCTACATGAAAACTCAAAGACTTACCCTTTGACAAATTTACCATTCTTGTTCCTTTTTGAAAGTAAACCAGCTCAATCAACTATCTGTTCTAGCTAAAACCTAAGTTTGTCTTCACAACTTTGCAGGCTGTACCGTTGTATTTGTCAGAAATGGCACCATCCAAGTACAGAGGAGGATTCAATAATAGCTTTCAACTAAGTGTAGGCATTGGAGTTTTAATAGCGAACCTTATAAATTATGGCACTGAAAAGGTCAAAGGTGGTTGGGGATGGAGAGTGTCTCTTGCTATGGCTGCAGTCCCAGCATCCATTTTAACATTAGGCACGTTGTTCCTCCCAGATACCCCCAACAGCTTGATTCAACGAACAGATGATCACGAAAAGGTTAAAAGATTGCTGCAAAGAGTCAGAGGCACTGATGACGTACAAGCAGAACTTGATGATATTATCTTAGCCAGTGAAATTTCAAAAACTATCAAACACCCTTTCAAGAACATTTTACAAAGAAAATACAGGCCTCAACTTGTCATGTCCGTGGCGATACCATTCTTCCAACAAGTCACAGGAATTAATGTCATTGCATTCTATGCTCCTATCCTGTTTCGAACGATTGGACTAGGTGTAAGTGCATCTCTTTTATCTGCTGTTGTGACAGGAGCAGTGGGAATTGTCACAACAGGTTTGTCAATGCTGATTGTTGATAAAGTTGGCCGAAGAGGGCTGCTGATATTCGGAGGCATACAAATGTTTGTCACACAAATGATAGTAGGAGGATTAATGGGGGCTCAGTTAGGGGATCATGGTGGATTGAGTAAAGGTTGGGCCTTTGTGATTTTGGTGTTGATATGCAACTATGTAGCTGGTTTTGGTTTGTCATGGGGGCCATTAGGATGGTTAATTCCAAGTGAAATATTTCCATTGGAGATAAGATCAGCTGGACAAAGTATTTCAGTATCAGTGAACTTTCTCTTCACTTTCTTGGTTGGTCAAACATTTTTAGCCATGTTGTGCCACTTCAAGTTTGGGATTTTCTTCTTTTTTGGAGTTTGGGTGGCAATAATGACTGCATTTGTCTACTTCTTTTTGCCAGAGACCAAGAATTTGCCTATTGAGAAAATGGACAGGGTGTGGAGAGAACACTGGTTTTGGAAGAGAATTGTAGGAGAAAATAATGAAGTTATCATCAAAGAAGAGGAAGGTTAAAGATAGTTATCATGAGCTCATCCTTGGTATCAATTAAAGAGAAGTGTACACTCTCTATTTGTAAATTTATGGTTAGGCTTATTGGAATTTGTGTTTTGGATTTCTGAAAGTTTGTAAATTTATGGTTATGGTTACTTAGAAATGTGGTGTTTAGTAACTGATTCCCATTAAGGACTATACAATATTGATCCGTCATTCCAGAAAAAAATCTAATGAAAGTATGTCTCATTGACATAATTGGACAGACTAGTACATAGTATGTTCAAAGTGTTTACTACTCAACTTAACTTTCCCATTTCCTTCCTTATTTCTGATCTTACATCTACTCCCTCAAAGCCTCAAACAAATGAAAGAACAAAGGTAACTAAATAAAGGCATAATAAATAAACACACTCTTTAACTTGATTCAACTGACATATATGTCCTCTAACCTTGGATATGTACAGGTACTCACTTAAACTTGTATAAAATTAGACAACTAAACACACGTGTCCTACGTGACATAATACACATAGGACGTCACATAGAACGTCACATAGGACACATTTGTCTACTTGTTCAACTTTATACAAGTTTAAGTTCCTATGTGTACACCCAAAGTTGGAGGGCATTAATGCAAGTTGAAACCAAGTTAAATGACACATTTATCTATTATGCCTTAACTCATATTACTATATATTTACTATATATTACTATATATTAGAAGAGTCTAGGATTTACTACCATTGTTCCAANAAAATGTTATAAAATATTTATTTAATTATATTTAGAAAGTAATTATATAATATTATAGTATATAACACTAGAAAATCCAAAAGTTGTAGTAAATACTATTCATACAATTAATAAATTAGTAAGAGACTATATACATTTAACCGTATGTCATTAGTATATGAATAACTTGAATGTTTAGACTTCTCCTTATAGTTCGTGAAACGTGTATTTTGAATTCCCATAGACTTAATAATTTGTATTTACTATTTCTTGAACTTTGTATCACTTATTTAGTACTTAATTATGTTTATTTAATGTCAATCTTGAATTGCTTCATCTTCCGATCTTTATTGCAATATTAACTTTTGAAATGTCAATGTACATATAGTCAATCATGATTTAGCAGAATTGAGATTTTGATGATTTAGTAGTGAACCAACATGGGGACGTAATCATGGTTGTCTAATATATGTTGCTTCTTGAAAAGGTATTTGGTGTATGAAATGAATTTTTTTGTTATTTTCTTGTTGCATCTTTTAACCAGATTAAAATTACATACTTTTGAATAAACCTAAAGACTATGTATCACATTATAAAAATAAGAGAAAAGACATAAAGTCACCATTAAAGTTGTTCCGTATTTGCATAAAGACAACTTAACTTTGGAAGTGTCCTATCACCCCACAAAACTTTTTAATATCTTTGTAAATTGGCCATTTTGACCCATTCCCTCGTCTATGCTGCCACGCGTGATGCTCACTCCTGTAATATTCATTCAACCCGCCCCGACCCTATTCTTTTTTAAAAAAAGTCTTCTCTTTCCTTTTGTTATTTCTCAACTTTTCCGAAAATCACAAAATATAGAAAAGTCTTCTCATTTTCTCTTGGTGTTGATAATCTCGTTGTTGATGTTTCTTGGTGAAGATTCTTGGAGGGACAAGGAATTGAAGGTCTAACATGTTAGGGCTCTACATTATATGATAAAGATTTTTATTATTATTATTATGATTTTAGGGATTATTATAGTGTAAAGAGTGTTGGAATCGACGGAAATTAAAAGATAAAACAAATTCCTACCTTATTGCGCTTTGGGAAGATGATGAAATCGTCAAAGAGAGAGTACCAACGTTGATCTTGCTTTGGAAAAAGATGAAATTGTGAATTTAGGGCTACCAATGGCTCTTTTGAGTTTAAATTTGGGAAAGATGATGTAAATTAATTAAATAATTAATAATAAAGAAATAAAGCGACACGTGACACTTTTAAACTGGTTAATGATAGTAAAAACACGACATCACGCACCTCATGTGCGTGGTAACAACCCAGACAAAGAAATGGGTCAAAATGACCCATTTACAAAGATATTAAACAGTTTTGTGGGGTGATAGGACACTTCCAAAGTTAAGGTGTCTTTATGCAAATACGAGACAACTTCAGTGGTGACTTTATGTCTTTTCTCTAAAAATAATGGAGTTACTAGACATGTATACATGGGAATAGCATGGTTGCCTCTAATGTGGTACTTCATTTCTATGTACTTGTGCCTTTTTTGGTTGGTAAAAAGCAAGTTAGTCCTATTTAGGTGTTTTAATCATTTTTTAAAAATATTATAAGTATCAATGCTAATTCTATGTCAACAACTCCGATAATGTTAGATGGTATATTATCTTAATTAGTTTTACATAGTTCAACATTTCCTATTTCGTGAACTACTCTCTCCGTTCTTTTGTAACTGTTACTATTTTATTTTTAATAGTCAAACTATATAAACTTTAACTAACATTTTCAGATGTATTTTTCCATCATATTGATATGGAAAAAAAATGCAATTTATAGTAGTACTTTTCATATAGTTTTTTAATATCTAAATTCTAATTTCAAAATATCAAATTAATATAATCAAAATTAACTTTAAAAATTAGTCAAATTGACTCTAAAAAATCGCAACATGACAACTAAAAAGGAATAGTGAGAGTAATAACTAAAATTGTGTTAAAATTAGATGATATTGTTGTGTTTGACTAAACACATATTTAGTAGAATGATACATAAGATTAGGCATGTACAAATTTTATAAAAATAACAGTCAGGCGNTATTACTATAAGTGGGAACAAATAAAGTTGAAAGTTGAAATACCAAAATATCCCTATAAAATTGAGTTACTACAATAATGCCATTAAAAAATAGTTACTCTACATCAAAATGTTATAAAATATTTATTTAATTATATTTAGAAAGTAATTATATAATATTATAGTATATAACACTAGAAAATCCAAAAGTTGTAGTAAATACTATTCATACAATTAATAAATTAGTAAGAGACTATATACATTTAACCGTATGTCATTAGTATATGAATAACTTGAATCTTTAGACTTCTCCTTATAGTTCATGAAACGTGTATTTTGAATTCCCATAGACTTAATAATTTGTATTTACTATTTCTTGAACTTTGTATCACTTCATTAGTACTTAATTATGTTTATTTAATATCAATCTTGAATTGCTTCATGTTCCGATCTTTATTGCAATATTAACTTTTGAAATGTCAATGTACATGTAGTCAATCATGATTTAGCGGAATTGAGATTTTGATGATTTAGCAGTGAACCAACATGGGGACGTAATCATGGTTGTCTAGTATATGTTGCTTCTTGAAAAGGTATTTGGTGTATAAAATGAAGTTTTTTGTTATTTTCTTGTTGCATCTTTTAACCAGATTAAAATTACATACTTTTGAATAAACCTAAAGATTATGTATCACATTATAAAAATAAGAGAAAGGACATAAAGTCACCATTAAAGTTGTCCCGTATTTGCATAAAGACAACTTAACTTTGGAAGCATCCTATCACCCCACAAAACTTTTTAATATCTTTGTAAATTGGCCATTTTGACCCATTCCCTCGTCTGTGTTGCCACGCGTGATGCTCACTCCTGTAACATTCGTTCAACCCGCCCCGACCATATTCTTTTTCAAAAAAAGTCTTCTCTTTCCTTTTGTTATTTCTCAACTTTTCTTAAAATCACAAAATATAGAAAAGTTTTCTCATTTTCTCTTGGTGTTGATAATCTCGTTGTTGATGTTTCTTGGTGAAGATTCTTGGAGGGACAAGGAATTGAAGGTCTAACATGTTAGGGCTCTACATTATATGATAAAGATTTTTTTTCCAATTATTATAGTGTAAAGAGTGTTGGAATCGACGGAAATTAAAAGATAAAACAAATTCCTACCTTATTGCGCTTTGGGAAGTTGATGAATCGTCAAAGAGAGAGTACCAACGTTGATCTTGCTTTGGAAAAAGATGAAATTGTGAATTTAGGGCTACCAATGGCTCTTTTGAGTTTAAATTTAGGGAAGATGATGTAAATTAATTAAATAATTAATAATAAAGAAATAAAGCAACGCGTGACACTTTTAAACTGGTTAATGATAGTAAAAACACGGCATCACGCGCCTCATGTGCGTGGTAACAACCCAGACAAAGAAATGAGTCAAAATGACCCATTTACAAGGATATTAAAAAGTTTTGTGGGGTGATAGGACACTTCCAAAGTTAAAGTGTCTTTATGCAAATACGGGACAACTTCAGTGGTGACTTTATGTCTTTTCTCTAAAAATAATCGAGTTACTGGACATGTATACATGGGAATAACATGGTTGCCTCTAATGCGGTACATCATTTTCTATGTACTTGTGCCTTTTTTGGTTGGTAAAAAGCAAGTTACTCCTATTTAGGTGTTTTAATCATTTTTTAAAAATATTACAAGTATCAATGCTAATTCTATGTCAGCAACTCCGATAATGTTAGATGGTATATTATCTTAATTAGTTTTACATAGTTCAACATTTCCTATTTCGTGAACTACTCCCTCCGTTCTTTTGTAACTGTTACTATTTTATTTTTAATAGTCAAACTATATAAACTTTAACTAACATTTTCAGATGTATTTTTCCATCATATTGATATGGAAAAAAAATGCAATTTATAGTAGTACTTTTCATATAGTTTTTTAATATCTAAATTCTAATTTCAAAATATCAAATTAATATAATCAAAATTAACTTTAAAAATTAGTCAAATTGACTCTAAAAAATCGCAACATGACAACTAAAAAGGAATAGTGAGAGTAATAACTAAAATTGTGTTAAAATTAGATGATATTGTTGTGTTTGACTAAACACATATTTAGTAGAATGATACATAAGATTAGGCATGTACAAATTTTATAAAAATAACAGTCAGGCGTCCTCGTGTCAGGCATTCTCAGGGAGTAGGTCTCCTCGGACCAGGAGTTCTCGAGGAGTAGGGCTCTCCTCAGGTCAGGCGTTCTCAGGGAGTAGGTCTCCTTAGGTTAGGCTTTCTCGAGGAGTAGGGCACTCCTCGGGTCAGGCGTCCTCAGGGAGTAGGCCTCCTCAAGTCAGGCGTCCTCAGGTCAAGCATCCTCGGGTCAGGCATTCTCGAAAGTAGGCCTCCTTGGGTCAGGCGTCCTCGGGGAGTAGGTCTCCTCAGGTCAGGCGTCCTCTGGGAGTAGGTCTCCTCAGGTCAGGCGTCCTCGAGTCAGGCGACCTCGGGTCAGGCATCCTCGGGTTAGGCATCCATGGGGAGTAGGTCTCCTCGGGTCAGGCGTTCTAGGGGAGTAGGTCTCCTCCGATCAGGCATCATCAGGGAGGTCTCCTCAGGTCAGGCATTCTCGGGGAGTAGGTCTCTTCAGGTCAGGTGTCCTTGTGTCAGGCGTTCTCGGGTTAGGCATCTTCCCGTCAAGCGTTCTCGGGGAATAGGTTTTCTCAGGTCAGGCGTTCTTGGGGATTAGGTCTTCTTGGGTCAGACATCCTCGGTCAGGTGTCCTTGGGGAGTAGGTCTCATTGGGTCAGGCATTCTCAGGTCAGGCACTCTCGGGGAATGTCTCTTTGGGTCAGACGTTCTCGGGGAGTAAGTCTCTTTCGATCAGGAATCCTCGGGTTAGACGTTCTTGGGTCAGGCATCCTCAGGTCAGGTTTTCTCGAGTCAGGCATCCTTAGGTCAAGCATTCTCGGGTCAGGCGCTCTCGGGACAGGCATTCTCGGGTCAGGCGGTCTCGGGGGGTAGGTCTTCTCCGGTTAGGCATCCTCGGGTCAGCTGTTCTCGGAGAATTGGTCTCCTCCGGGTAGGCATCCTCGGATAAGGCATCCTCGGGTCAGGCGTTATCGGGGAGTAGGTTTCTTCGGGTCAGACATCCTCGGGGAGTAGGTCTCATTCGGTCAGGCGTTCTCGGGGTAAGCCATGCTCAGGTCAAGCATGCTCGGGTCAGGCATTATCTAGGAGTAGGTATTCTTAGGTCAGGCGTTCTCGGTCAGGCGTTCTCGGGTTAGGCGTTCTCGGGTTAGGCGTTCTCGGGTCAAGCGTTCTTGGGTTATGCGTTCTCGGGTTATGCGTTCTCGGGTCAGGCATTCTCGGGTCAGGCATCCTTGGGTCAGGCACCCTCGGGTCAAGCATTCTCGGGTCAAGCATCCTAAGGTCAAGCGTTCTCAGGTTAGGCGTTCTCGGGTCAGGCATCCTCGGGTCAAACATCCTTAGGTCAGGCATTCTCAGGTTAGGCGTTCTCATGTTAGGTGTTCTAGGGTCAGACATCCTCGGGTCAGGCGTTCTCGGGTCAAGCATCCTCAGGTCAAGCGTTCTCAGGTTAGGCGTTCTCGGGTCAGGCATCCTCGGGTCAGGCGTTCTTGGGTCAAGCATCCTCAGGTCAAGCGTTCTCAGGTTAGGCATTCTCGGGTCAGGCATTCTCGGGTTAGGCGTTCTTGGGTCAACTATCCTCAAGTCAGGCGTTCTTAGGTTAGACGTTCTCGGGTTAGATATCCTCGGTTCAAGCATTCTCGGGGGGTTGGTCTCCTCCGGTCAGGCATCCTCGGGTCAAGCGTTCTCGGGTCAGACATCATCAGGTCAGGCGTTCTCGTGTCAGGCATCCTCGAGGAGTAAGTTTCCTAGATTCAGACATCATTGGGTCAGGCGTTTTTGGATCAAGCATCCTCATATAAGTGGTTCTCGGGGAGTAAGTTTCCTCGAGTCAGGCATCCTTGGGTCAGGCGTTCTTGGGTCAAACATCCTCAGGTCAGGCGTTCTCAGGTAAGGCATCCTCGGGTTAGGCGTTCTCAGGTTAAGCATCCTCAGGTCAGGCGTTCTCGGGTTAAGCTTCCTCAGGTCAGGCGTTCTCAGGTTAGGCTTTCTCAGGCTAGGCGTTCTCGGGTTAGGCGTTCTTAGGTTAGGCGTTCTCTGGTCAGGTATCCTCAGATGAGGCGTTCTCGGGTCAGGCGTTCTCGGGTCAAGCATTCTCGGGTCAAGCATCCTCAAGTCAGGTGTTCTCAGGTTAGGCATCCTCGTGTCAGGCATTCTCGGAGGGTTGGTCTCCTACGCTCAGGCATCCTCGGGTCGGGTGTTCTCGGGTCAGGCATCCTCAGGTCAGGCGTTCTCGGGTCAGGCATCCTCGGGTTAGGCATCCTCAGGTCAAGCGTTCTTATGTTAGGCATTCTCGGGTCAGGCATTCTCGGGTCAAGCATCCTCAGGTCAGGCGTTCTCAGGTTAGACTTTCTTGGGTCAAGCATCCTCGGGTCAGGAGTTCTCGGGTCAGGCATCCTCGGGTCAGGCGTTCTCGGGTCAAGCATCCTCAGGTCAGGCGTTCTCAGGTTAGGCGTTCTCGGGTCAGGCATCCTCGGGTCAGGAGTTCTCGGGTCAAGCATCCTTAGGTTAGGCGTTCTTAGGTTAGGTGTTCTCGTGTTAGGCATTCTTGGGTCAGGCGTTCTCGGGTCAAGCATCCTCAGGTCAGGGTTCTTTGGTTAGACGTTCTTGTGTCAGGCATCCTTGGGTCAGGCGTTCTCGGGGGGTTGGTCTCATTCGGTTAGACATCCTCGGGTCAGGCGTTCTCGGGATAGGCATCCTTAGGTCAGGCATCATTGGGTCAGGCGTTCTCGAGGAGTAAGTTTCCTCGAGTTAGGCATCCTCAGGTCAGGCGTTCCCGGGTCAAGCATCCTCAGGTCAGGCGTTCTCGGGTCGAGCATCCTCAGGTCAGGCGTTCTTGGGTAAGGCATCCTCGGGTTAAGCGTTCTCCATTCAAGCATCCTCAGGTTAGGCGTTCTCGGGGGTAGGTCTCCTCCGATCAGGCATCCTCGGGTCAGGCGTTCTCGGGGAGTAGGTTTCCTTGAGTCAGCACCCTCGGGTCAGACATTCTCGGGTTAGGCATCTTCGGGTCAGGTGTCCTCGAGGAGTAAGTCTCCTCGGGTTAGGCGTTCTCGGGGAGTAGGTCTCCTTGGGTCAAACATCATGTCAGGCGTCCTCAGGGAGTAGGTCTCCTTTGGGTTAGGCCTTCTTGGGTTAGGCATCTTCGGGTTAGGCATTCTTAGGGAGTAAGGTTCTCCTCAGGTCAGGCATTCTCAGGGAGTAAGTCTCCTCAGGTCAGGCGTCCTCGGGTTAGGCATCCTTGGGTCAGGCTTCCTCGAGATAGGTTGTTTTCAAGGTTTTTTTTTAAAAAAAAATAGATACTTATTTTCGAAAAATCATATAAACCTTTTAAGAAAATCAATTTTCAAGAAAATAGAGTCTCCGCTTAATTTTTGAAGAAATTAAGAAAACTCATAATTTTCAAAAAACTTAAACTAAAAAGGGGGTTCGGGGTTCAATTTACACTTCAAAAAGTGTCTGCTAACGTGCGATTGACCTAGATTTGACTAAAATTTGAAAATACTTATTTAAAGAAAACTCATTTTTATTTGAAAGGAAAAAATAAACTAAAAATGGATTTTTTAAAGTAAAATAGCTCCTAATATTGAAAAACAACTAATAAATAAAAATAAGTGAAAAATAAAATATAAATATTTCAATTAAACATAAAGGAGAAGAAACGACTATCTTTTGGAAATTTACTTAAATTAAACCAAATCACATAAAAATATAGAGTTAATACAATAAACAAATAACAATAAAAGAGGATAGTAATGTCAGATTTGAGCTTTGCCCAACCTGTCCTAAGTCGAATAATAAGCCAAAATAATGGGCTCTGACGCATCAAAATCAATTACTGGATATTCTTCGGCCCTTTTGACCCATTATTGTTGCCTAGACCTACCTGTTGTGCAAAAGGATGGGCTTTTAGCCTGTATACCGATGTATACAGGCTGTATTTTCTGGTCTTTTCCTGTATATCAAACTGTATCCCAAATGTATACCGCCTAAATCAGCTCTTGAACACCTGTATTTCATTTTCTCCCAGTACTTTATGTATTTTGACCTGTATATCAGTGTATACTGATTGTATAAGGGCTGTATATCAACCTATTTTCACCTCCAACGCTTGTATATGGTGTATACTTTAGTGTATACAGTCTATTTTCTTGGACTCTTTCTAAGTTGTGATCCGCTCTGGCCCTGTATATTAATTTCCGATTCTAAGATTTGAGCCTCTTTGGCTCAAAAATGCAATGCAATGCAAAGGAAGAAAGGGGGAGTCCAGTGGACTCAGCATCACATGCATCCAAGAAAAGAAACAGAAAACAGAGGAGTTAATACATAATTAAGATAATACATGAGGCATACATAATCAACCTCGACTGAATTAAAAAAAAAATCGACAGCGCACTATAAGTCGTAAACTTATGTTAAGTTTGGGAAAGCAATATTTAGCACACTTTATTAAGTCACTTTTATTTAGACAAAGCTTCAAACTTAAATGGTAACAACTTTAGGAAATGATATAGCATAAATAAACAGGAGACCAATTTAAGGTAAGGAAAGGATAGATTAGTAGCTATCAAATAAAACAAAAGCAAACATATAAGTAATACTTTAATAACTGCTGAAACAAATTCCAGTGACTTCCTAATTGTTGACATCTAATCATTTATGAATTGAACAATAAGGCCAACAAACAAGATAAGAGGATTACTAACCAAAATAAATAAGAAAAAAAAACACGCAGGGAGAGAAAAAGATTGACCCATTACATTTTAGGCTTAACTCAACAAGAACATACACGGCCAACATGCCGAGATGATCAGAAAAGAGAACTAGGCAATTACTTTGAAAGCAAACTACAATCTGGACAGCACACCTTATGAGCTTAACTACAAATAGTGAGCGCTTTTGACTAAAAATTTAGGCAGATGGAAACATAAATTCGATTCAAACAAGACAATAGATAGAACGATCAGGGGATTTGAAAACAAGCTACTACATCAACAAAACAATAGATAAAACACAAACAACCTTGCGTCAAGATTCTATCCTTATTTTGAAAAGAAAGCGCAAAACTGAATGTAAAACCTGGGTTTACAGACAATGAAAACAAAGAACAGAGATTCTCAAGCACATAAGAAGAGGAGTCACCGAAAATAGATTCAAACAAAGGAACAAATAAGCCACAAAACTAAATACAAAACGGCAAAACCCGACTTCCACATTAATATTGAATCAAGGAAATCGATTAAGAACACATATATAGAAAATCGAAGTCATCAATTCTCATCTACAAATAACAGTGACACAACAACAGAGTATCGAGACATATCAAAAATAGAAGAAGACAGAACAGAAGGTTATGGAGGAAACGATACCCTTCCCCGGGCAGCAACACTGGAACAACGACGAGCTCCAATGAAGAAAACTCGAATTCCAAACAGAGGACCTAGAAATCTCAGTGATATAAACTTCTATTTCGATATTTGCCTGGTGAATTTTAGTTTTTTCTTGTATTTTCCAACCTCTATCTTTTTGGTAAAAGGGGTTTAAATAGAAGGGATTTATTTAGGGCAGATTTTTGGGGGGAAATCGGGTGAGGTTTAGAATGAATTTCGAATTCTTGGAGGATAGGGTTCAAACGGCTAGCAATAGTACCAATTCTCAACGGAATTGAGAGAAAACGACGACCGGGCATGGAGATGGCTCCACCTGGAAAATTCAAGAATGTTCTTATAGGAAAGAATAAGGGAAAGAGGAGAGGGACGCGGGCTACGATTTCTGGGTTTCATTCGCTGGACGGGTGGGTGTATTGCTGTATGTATGCTGGGTATTGTTGAAAGGATGGGTTTGGGCCGGGTGTGCTGAAGGAATTGCAAATGAAATTGGGCTAAAAAGTTGGCCCAACTTTGGCTTTGAAAATGAATTAAAAGAGGGAAAAATTACTTGGAATGATACCTTTTAATAAATAATTTTAGCAATACTTTTTATTTATTACCATTTTTAGCAATACTATGTTAAAGCTGCAATATATATTAAAAGTGAATTAGGTATGTAATATATATGTATTATAATTGTTTTTTTAAAATATATTATGCTTGTTTGGTAAGAAATTGACAAATTGTATTATAAGTGTATTAAAATATGTGATAAATGTATTATCCATCAATAAAACTTGTATTATATGTGAATAATAAATTTTTCTTTGTAATATGTATTAAAATTGTATTATAAATGTATTAAAAGTGATCAAATGAGAAAAAAATATTATTGCTATAAATGATAAATATTTTTTTAATGTTGTATATTTATGCAAGTTTCCCTTAAAAGAGTTGAAAGGCAAATGGTCAAATTTGCAAATAAAAAATTCTAGATTTGAATTGAAAATTTGGCTCAATTAAATGCAATTGTAGCCAATTGACTTTAACAAATATAACCAAAACACAAAAACGTGTTTACATGATTGAAAATGAAAGGGAATGGAAGCTTTTTAAAACATATATTTAATGCATGTCATAAAAAATATATTTTCAAATTGTGGTATATTTTATATTATACATTATATATGCTTGAAAATTGTGCTAGCTTATTTTGTTGTCTCCCGTAAGATATGCTTGAACTTTTAATTTTTATTTTCTTACTTTATAGATATTTTTATAGGGAAAATTGTATAAAATAACAAATTATTGATTCAAATTAAATGTTATAATCACAGTCTCATTTAATTCTAATCCATAGCAAACACTTGTCGTTCGTCTCTCTCCCAGAAATCTCGCTCGCCACTCTTCCTCGCCTCTCTCACTTTATACAAACACAAATGTATAAATTACGTTTGTGTTTGTATAAAGCAAGAGAAAACTGTATATACAAATACAAATACATATATTTTCGTTTAGTACACTTATAATTATACAAATACAGATCTTCCCCTACCAGTTCTCCCTTGCCTTTCTCTCTTTCTCACTTTATACAAACACAAATTATACAAATTATGTATAATTTGTGTTGTATAATGCGAGAAAGAGGGAGATTTGATATATAAATATTTTATTTTGATTCAATTTTATACAAATTCAGATTTTATGCAGATATACAATACACAATCATTGAATATACATATACATATTAGTTACATATATACAATTATCTAACCGGTATACATATACAATCGCTGTGTTTCATACAAACGAGATGCCTGCCTGCTATTTATACAAATCTGACACTTTATAGTTGTTTGCTATGGAGCACAATTATGCAAACTATAGATATAGCATACAAATATGATTTTTATGTTTGTTAAACCTAAAATTTACTCATTTTTATATAGTTAGATCCATAACATAGATTAGAAAGAGAAAAAAATATCATAATACTCAAAAGTAAAAAATAATAATGATAGATTGATAATTTAGAGAGTAAATAGATATTTGATTCGTTGAGTGACATGTTATATATCAGCATAGATAATTTCAAATAATTGAAAGACCATTTAAGTAATGAACTCAAGAAAAGGTTATCGTTGAATAATTATGTGATATAAACAGGATGGAGCCGGTATTAGGAGTTTGGGGTTATAAATTTCTTTTTCTTTCTTTACTATTGAAATGTCAATCAGTTTTGTTAAGGGTTCATAAGTTATTACTTAATTTTCAAGTACAAATATAGGATCTACGGAAAAGCTATTGAGTTCGTCCGAACCCACAAACCCTCCACTTAACTTCGCCCCTGAATATGAATAATTAGCTAGGTCAACTAGTTATTTGTGCAAGTCAATAAAACGCCCAACATGCTACAAAAAAATTGTTCAAAATAGAAATAAGAATTTCTGCAAGTTAAAGTAACATGACAGAATGGAACAATATTTTAGAGGTGGGGGAATAAGATAGGATATTTTACTTAATATGGAGCGAGGTATAAATGTCATGAATTTTTATTTTTTATTGAGAAAGTATCAAAAACATACTTAAACTATCTCCTTTTTTTGAGTTTGATATTTCAACTATTGAGAGTGTGACTTTCATACCTAAACTATCACTTATTATTTATTAGTTTGAGAAGCACACCTCGTATGTGTAATGGACTCTCTCTTTTATTTGAAAAAACATCGACACATTGTTAAATTAGGTCTTAAGTCTAACTTACACCCCAAAAGCTAGCTCAAAGGGAGGAGGATTGCCCAAGCCTTATAAGGAGTCCACCCATCTCATTAACCACCGATGTGGGACTTTTGTCATTCTTTAACACCCCACCTCACGCCCAGTGCTTAGCATCTGGTGCTTGGGCAATTTTTGATTTTGGGGGCCCCAACATCGGGTGAGACAGACCCTGCTTTGATACCATGTTAAATTAGGTCTTAAGCCTAACTCACACCCCAAAAGCTAGCTCAAAGGGAGGAGGATTGCCCAAGCCTTATAAGGAGTCCACCCATCTTATTAACCACCGATGTGGGACTTTTGTCATTCTTTAACACACACGGCATTCCACATGAATAAAATATTCCATCTTGATAAAAAATAAATAATAAACTATTAATATTAATTAAAAACTAATGATTAAAGTATTGCTATCCCCAAAAAAGTTATATTAATCATTTTTTAAAAATTAAATCATGATTATAGAAACTAAAGAAAACAAAAGTCTAACATCATTTTGCAAGAAGAAATAATGCAATAATTATGATATAAAAGTTATTATGAGATGTCCGTAACCCTAAACCCACGCTCTTCTCCTCTCTCATGGAGATTTGAGGGGGGGGGCAGTCTTATGGTTGTTCTAACTGTGTCCCAGCCTTCTACTGGGGACAAAACACCACCACAACATATCCAAAATACTACTGATTCAACACATAAACCAACATACATTGCACAACTTTAAGTCAATTCTTCTACTAGGCCTATATCCAAAACTGAGTTGAAACCAATTAAATTCATTCATGGAGAGCCAACCATCGAATTCACCATGGATGAAGTTAATGAATTTAGCATAGAGGAAGGACTACATCAAGCTGTTATTTTCAAATTTTCTTACGGAAAACTAGATTTACATGAATTGCGCAAGATTATTTCAAAGCAACTCGATATTAAAGGTTATTGTAACATTGGACAACTTAAGTTTCGTCATCTCTTGATCAGGTTTGAATTATATGAAGACTTCGTTCAAGTTTTGTCGAGAAATTCTGGTTATATCAAATTCAAGAGAAAATGGTCAAATGCCCCCTCAATCTATTACCGGATTTTCAACTACACACTTAAACTTCACGGGGGTCCTATCACCCCCTTGAACTGTTTAAAATTGAAATTATCATCTCCCTAAATGCTTACGTGGTGAAGTGAGTGTTTTTCACTCTCCTTGTTCTTTTTTTTCTTCTTCATAGAAATCTCTTCCTTCTTTGTGACCAAATCTGTCCATCTCCCGTCATTTTTACGTCGTTGCCGCCATTGCTATCTTCACCGGATGTACCATAGAATTTTTGTGTTCCTCTTGATTCTAATTTGTGTATGGAATTAGGAATTTTTGAAAATCAACTCTTTATCGATATTATTGGAGTAGTTAATCATCCTTGTACATGGTCAACCCACAAAGTTAATTTGGTTGGCAAATTCTTATTTTGGTTTTTTGGAGCTCTAAATCTGTAATTTTAATCCAAACCAACAAAGAATTTTGAATTTTCGATGAAACCCACATTCAACATTCCTCCATTGTTATGTATTCATTAACTCCAATTTGAGAAATTTGACATATGCATTCATGGAAATGATCTTAATACGAATCAAGTAGTGGATGAAATGACAAATGGGAATCAAAATCATTGTGGACCTTCTCCTTTTCAAGATTGTAGTGATTGGTAGACCTTTGATGTTTATAGTAGTGGAGAAAATTGTGAAAATATTTTTGGGTTTGGAGAGATGGTAAAAAAATAGAAGAAAGGAGTAAAGAATAATGAAAAAATTGAAGAAAAACTTTTTTTAATGGAATTTCCACGTGTCAATCGCGTGAGTTTCACCCATCAACATAAATGTGGTTATGGCTTTTTAGGGGTACAATAATTTTAATTTTAAAAAGTTCAGGGGGGTGATAGGACCCCCGTAAAGTTTAAGTGTGTACTTGAAAATCCGGTAATAGATTAGGGGAGAACGTTTCTTTGGACTATATGGTTCAATCCTAAGGAAGAAACATTGAAAGCATTGACATGGATATCTTTTCCAGATCTGTCACCAAATCTTTTTGCCAACAAATCACTTTTATCAATTGCTTCAGCCGTTGGGAAACTAGTTGTTATAGATAAAGCCGCTCAGGAACGTACCAGGCCAAGTACTACTAGAGTTAAGGTCATTCTAGATATACTGGATAAGTATTCAAAAATAAATAAAGTTATTCTTTGTGGACAAATATTGAGCATTATCAAGAGTTTGTTTAAGATAATCTCCCAAGGTATTGTATACACTGTAAATGACAAGGGCATGATGAAAATAGTTGTGTGTTTCTCGGCAAGGTCGGTGCTAAAAATCAGAATGATGCAACGGATAAAGGTACGAATATGGAGCAATATCATGGTGATGTAAAAGAGCTTATAAATGCTAAATTTCAGAGCAAAAGCAACAAAGAAGAACAACGACAGTTAGTCCCTGATGATAATTCTGGTGAAGGAAGAGATTATCGAAATAATTTGGGGGTTGTCAGGGATGCTACTGTTGATCGAGCTATTGCAAATAGTTTTGAAGACGCTACAACTTTTAACTCGAATAATGAAGAGAATCTAGAGAACAAAGGCAAATCGATTGAGGCCGCTAAGCGGGTTGTTGGGAAAGATGGAGTGTTGGGTTCGCCTAATGTAGTTGCAGCTAAACAAGACAACTCTATTGCAGGAAACTCCAATAACGAATGGACTTTGGTCTCACATAAAAAAAAATGGTGTTTCTAAGTCCTCAAACAATCAGATTTTGCACCAAAACAATTCTACAGAGGTTGAGCTTGATGAAAGCAACATCGTAATTGAATGTACTCAATTCAACGTGTTGCAAGATGAAAATGTTAGAAGCAAGAGAGGATATATGGTACAAATGAATTATCTACTAAATTTGGGAGTACTTTAGGCAAATCCCAACCTGCTACTGGTGTACTTCAGCACACATAAAATTCTGCCCAGTTTGAGAAAGACGTTAACAATTTGGGTCTTGTTCCTCGAGATTTGAACAAGAATAAGGATCATGTTGATCAACAAGTTGTTTTGACACATGAAAATGAGTTCATTGTTACAGAGGGGATATTTGGTAAAAAAATCAGTCCAAATACACCTATCATGGTTATTTCGAATCCAGAGGAAGCTAAAAACGGTTTGAATGTTTCTAAGAAAAACAAAAGGAAACGAGTGCTTCTAAATGACAAATTTAGTTGAGGAAGAGGAAAACATTACTTCACCTCCTATAAGTAAGTTAAGCCCTCAAACAACTAAATTTGTGCCTACAAATAAGACAAATTCATCTATGGCAATGACAGTTGACAGCTTTAAAAAGAGTTTGGCCATGAACACCAAAGATATTGGAGTACTCGCTAAGAGTCATGATCAAGAAGTTATAGTCTCAGGAATTATTCCAATTGCAGCTTCTGATATTGACTTAGGAATAAACATGTCCGATGGGGATGATGAGGAAGAGATGTTGGACATATGCTTTGATAAGGTGGCCAAGGAAGGGGATCTCTCACCAAGGCAACAAAGAAGTGGAAGCAACAAAATAAAAAAGAAGGCACATGGAAGGCAACACAGTTGGGATGATAAGGTGACTGAGGAATTTGTTCCAAGGCACCTACCAATGCGACTAACAAAACAAAATCATATGACAGTGTCAACAACTTTAACAAGATCCAATAAATCCAAGAAGAATTGATGAACTATCAAGTGTTTTTGGACAGAGTTGAAGAAGAAGATAAGAAGAAACTACCTCAAGTTACTTTTGACGGGCAAACTATCTTTTTTAGTTCATACATATATAAATTGAAGTTTGAGGCTAATAACTCAATCTTATTCTTGACTTTTATATTCTTGCATTACTTAAGTATCTT
>NC_064284.1:66883652-66908767 GCF_019186545.1 Solanum stenotomum | reverse complement strand
CGAGGTCGCGTGTTCGAATCCGCGCAGAGGCATTTCTTTTATCAGCTTATATTTTAGGCGTTTTAATTTATTTAAAAATATAATAATGCAATCAGAAAATGATGTTTAGTTCCAAAAAATTAAAACGCTGATTGGAAATTTAGGATTTATTAGTTTAATCCCTAATTATAAAGTCAAATATTAAAAAACCCTTTTCTTCTTGATTTGACAGTTTAATCCGACCCGTTTATATCCGATTCGACCCGTTTAATTTATTTGTGGATATTATTTACGTGATTAATTTTTTTTTGAACCCCCTTGATGAAAATCCTCCCTCCGCCACTGTGTCAATAGTAGCTCTTTTGGTGTGGCAGGGTTGAATATAAAGTTCAAGATACAGAGAGTCGCCATAGGAAGGGATAGCGGATTGGAGCTTTATTTTATCTTATTTTGATATTAGCCTTTTAATTATTGATTCGATTTTGTAATAATTTTGTATACTTTAACACTTTATATATGAAAGAATTTGGAGAATCATCTAAGAGGAGGGGAACAATGTGCTAATTGCCTTTATTTATATTTTATTACCTGTGTGTAATGAAGATATATGTCTATGTTAATTAATTATTTGGACTTAGTGTTATTATCATCATGATAAAAAATCAATTTTATACGACTGTCAGAGTGTTTTTTTAAAATAATATATGATTAAAAAGACTCTTACATATTTATACCTTGTCTCGTTCTTGATATTTCATCATGTTAATTAATTGGGTGTTGATAACTTTTCATGTCTTATCACTTAGAAGTCATGCCTAGGATTCAATAAATAAGTGAAATATGCTAATCAATCAATTTTGATAATTTCAGTGTCTTAATAATTTTGTTACACTATAGAATTCATGTCTATAAGACTTCAACTAATTTTCTATGTATGTTATGTTCATCGGCCCTCATTAATTTGTTGTTGCACATATATGACTTAGGAAATCATGTTTAGGACCAGATTAAAACTGTTAGCATGTAGTTAATTAGTTAAATTGTTTTAGGGTTAATTAAATTAGCAAGCGATTAGACATTATGGTTATTTCAAAATGTTAAATTCTCATAAGGCCAACATATAGATATCTTGCTCATAAGTAAAAATTAATCTGCAATAACATACTCTATTTGTAATAATTTGTGTTTTCACTCTTAGATATCATGCCTATAGAATTGATAATAATTTCAGCATGTTCACTTAGAAACCATGTCTATAGGATTTAACTAATAAGATCAATGTTAATCATGTTAAATAATTTTCAGACTGAAATAAATCTGCTGCATATTTTATGCTCATTGTTAAATAATTTTTGCAACGCAATTATTTCCTGCCAGTCAAAATAAATCAATTAACTATTTCCAGCATGTTAAAATTTGCTTTAAATAATCTGTCCTATATTAAAATCTGCTCGAAGTAATTAATTTTTGCATTTAATCAACTGCTTTGTCACTTAAAATAAAAGTAATTAATTCCCTGCATGTTTTAAATTTGCCCTGTTGAGATTAATTAGCAACTAAATCTGCCACTGCATTCAAATATCTCTGCCCTTATTTCAGTTTATTTAAACTGATCTACCTTGATTAATTTGGCTAATAATCAAAATAAAATCTGCATTATGTATTAACTTTTTATGCCCTCTCTAAACTAAGTAAGTATTGTTATGTTGATTGTTTGTATGTTGTATGCTCACACACTTCACATGGATTCTTTTTTCCACAATTACTTGTTGCTAGCATACTAATTAAAATATAGAGGTCAATATGAGATTTTTGTGTTAAATATTCATCCAATTTGTTTTGCTTGGTGTTTAGAGAGCCTAATTAGGAAACACATATTTTCTTTTAGTCTAAAACATCTCTAATAGTAGTCCAATGCCTTTTGGACATTAAGCAATAACGCTAAGCACCTTTTAGGACGTTACACATGCGAAAGGTGGGATAGGGGTAGTTAGGCCCTTTAAACGAAGATGATGGAAGTTGACTTGAGCATAAAATGACAAAACATTGGTTTTGTCTTTACGAATAATAAGCCGAGCATTGATCCGTAGAAGGGTTAGTGTAGGTTTTGGAGTCTCCCTTTCATTTTCCCTTTTATTTGTTTATAATTATAACTGTTTGGGGTAGTTTAATAAAATAGAATTTCTCAATTCTAACACAAGGTACTTATTAGATCGAATGTACTTCTTAGATCTAATAGAATGATTTTGTCGTATCCAGACTAATACCAATCCAAGCCATTTCATGAATAAAATGTGATCAATTAACCAACCAAGAAAACCACTTGTTACAAAAAAAATCTTGTTGTTGCATCAAAAGAGATAAATGTTGACTAATTGTCACACCCCGAGCCTACACCTTAGACGTTGCCGGCACTTGAAGACCATTGCTGGCCCCAAACGAACCCTTGGCCTGGCTTACTTAACTCAGCGGAAGACAATATTCATAACTATAACTTAAAGAAATAATATCTTAGCCAAAATGACAACTCAAGTCTTACACGATACAAATGAAATGAATGTACTAGTATGCGAGTTGGAATTCTAAAACAACATAGGCTAGAAAGAATTTGAGAGAAACTGAAGAACTTACCTGGCTTAATCAACTCAACTCAACATGACTGAACTCATTTCAATATAAAGCAGTTTAAAAACAAGTGCAATATAAAGAAAAGTTGTTTAAAAACATTATATTAACTCTGTGTGTATGCAAAGATACAAATAACTCTGAGATGTATGTAAAAATACAAATAAACTGATGTATATAAAAATACAATACTTCTGTGGGAGTTTCTCTAACCGACAACTATCACATAAGAGTTATAGTGATGATACAGTGATCTACCTCATGTTGCCAGCGCATCCTATACCCGGCCAAAGGTATAGGACCTGAATTGCCTAATGGACCCACTAGTCTATTTTGAAAAGCATTCATATAAAAAGTATGACCCTTTTCTACCCATGGTGGCTCATGGTTTTATGGTGACGTATGTTATCTAAACTCATGCTCGTCCCCAATTCGGTGCTCAATCTACTCCCAAAATATACTAGCTCTTATGTTTTAAAAAAAAACATACTTCTTCTCTGATTTGAGATTAGTGCTAAAAAACTTAGCTCAAAGGTTATCCTGGAAATCTCAGTTTCCCTTCTTGCTTCATTTAGAAAGCTATTACTCATTTCTGCAAACTAGCCCGAAGGCTCTCTGGAAATCTTAGTTTCCGTTCTTATTTAAATGTGAAAAACATTTTTAAATCTCTTTGGGGAAATACTTAGTCCCCATATGCTTCTTTAAAAAAAAGAACTTCAACTTTACTCCTTACTGAACTCAAAACTTAAGTCTTAAAACAAAGTTAAAACATTTGTGAAAGACTTTTTGAAAACTTTAAGAACTTATCTTAACTTGACTCTTGAATTTTCTTGACTTTGATCTTAACGACTCTTGACTTGACTCTTAACTGCTCCTTGAATTGAATTATGGATTCAAGGATTGTGATTTGTGTTTGGAAAGACCTCATGATGTTTAGGAATGATTTTGAATAGCTACACTTGAGAAAAGTTACGAAATCACCATCTTGGAACAAGTCCGCCACGCAGAGATGTTTCTAAATAAATACTTGCGAAATTAAATTTTGAGACAAAGGAGTTCGCATCTTGTTCGCGACGCGGAGTCAATTTTTGTTCACTGGGGGAACAAGTCCGCGACGCAGACTTGTTTGATGAAGTCTGCTCGACTTTTTCTTTCTTCATTTTCCAGCCCCAATTCGCCTAAACCCAAATATTTTCCTCAAATTCATTTTAGATCCTGATACCCAGCATATGTACTCAAGAACCTAACTCAAGGTAACTCTAAAACACAACGTAAAGATCTCAGAAACTCCACAATTCAACCCAATTTAAGAACAACATTCAAATTCAAGAATTCATGTCAAGAACATCAACATTCAAACTCTTTTAGGACGAACTGCGCTGAACTAAACATGTTTGGCGCGTGGGTGAATGAACCCAATGCTATGGGAGACTCACATACCTTGTAAGATCAATTCTTTGGCGAATCTTGCTTTTCTTCTTCTCATTTCTCTTGCGTTCTTTCTCCAAAAACCCTAACTCTAATTTTCAAAAATGTAAATTGAACTAACTCAGTCAATTATTTTACTAACAACGGATTTAATTAATTGGGTAAGGAAAAGACCAAATCCTTTAAAAATCCGGATTGGGCATTTCTTTATTCGAACTTCCCAACTTCCAAAGGACGTAATTCACTCATCCAACTCGGAATCGCGCAAATTTGGCGATGTTGGAAAGATAATTCCAAGAGCTTTCCAACCATATCAGAAACTACACCTAACTCATCCTGAGCTAGGAGTTATGGCCGATTGAAGTTGACCAAAATCTCAACTTTAACTTACTTAAAATTTCCAGATTTCCTAATACTTTCCTAAAATGATTATTTCATGTTCTTAGCTTCTCTCTAGCTATTTCAAGTTGCGAGATGTTACAATATCTCCCCCTTGGGAAAATTCGTCCTCAAATGAGATTACTCTTTCTGGGCAAAGGGTGGTGACATCTAGTTCAACACCTCACAAGCAAATGCAACAAACAACATGCTCACTCAATATTTAAAGAGTACTAAGAAGAAAATTAGTACCTTCGTCTGCATTTTCTCCGGATTCAAAGAGATGTGTATATCTCTTATTCATATCCTCCTCAACTTTCCAAGTAGCTTCCTCAACAAATTGGTTCCTCCAAAGGACTTTGACTGATGCAACCTCTTTTGTCCTTAACTTGCGAACTTGGCGATCTAGAATCTGGACCGAAATCTTCTCATAAGATAAGTTATCCTTGATCTTAATATTTTCAGTTGGTATGATCAATGAAGGATCGCCCATGCACGTCTTCAACATGGAGGTGTGAAACACCGGATGAACCACTGCTAGCACTTATGGTAGCTCCAACTCATAAGCTACATTACCCATCCTTTTGGATATTCGATAAGGCCTAATACCAGAGACTAAGTTTCCCCTTTTTACCAAACCTCATAACACCCTTCATGGGTGAAACCTTTAGATATACCCAATCATCTACTTCAAACTCTAACGCCCTTCTCCTAACATCAATGTAGGATTTCTGACGACTCTGTGCCGTTTTCAACTTCTCTTGAATCACTTTAACCTTCTCCATAGCTTGATAGATTAAATCTGGTCCTATCAACCCTGCTTTACCAACTTCAAACCATCCAATAAGAGATATGCATCTTCTCCCATATGGAGCCCTTTGGATGTTAGAGTGGTAACTGTTTGTTGTAAGCAAACTCAATTAAAGGTAGGTGATCATCCCAATTACCTTTGAAATCAATCACACATGCCCTCAACATATTTTCTAATGTCTGAATGGTACGCTCTGCTTGCCCATCTGTCTGAGAATGAAAGGTAGTACTCAAGTTCACCTTTGAACCCAAACCTTTCTGAAAAGATTTCCAGAATTGTGCAGTAAATTATGCATCTCTATCTGAAATAATGGAGACTGGAACCCCATGAAGTCTTACCACTTCCTGAATATATAACCTGGCATAATCCTCTGTTGTATGGGTAGTCTTTACCGGTAAAAAGTGGATTGATTTTGTCATTCTGTCGACAATCACCCAAATAGAATCATGTTGTCTGCGAGACCTTGGCAAGCCTGTGATGAAATCCATATTTATCATCTCCACTTCAATTTCGGAAGCTCTATATTTTGAGCCAAACCACCGAGCCTTTGGTGCTCTACTTTCACTTGTTGGCAATTTGGACACTTAGCAACAAACTCTGCAATGCAATTCTTCATGCCATTCCACCCATACACTTCTCTCAAATCGCGATACATCTTTATGGAAACCGGATGAATGGAATATCTGGAGCTATGAGCTTCCTTCATGATCCTCTCTTGGAGTCCATCCACCATAGGTACACACAATCTACTTTGATATCTCAATACACCATCTCCCCCTTGTTCAAAAGCTAATACTCTTTGCTTATGGACATTTGCCTTTAAGTCTACCAAAATGGGATCTTAGTCTTGCTTTTCCTTCACTTCTGACACTAGTGATGATTCAGCCCCATTCGTCACTATTATTCCTCCTTCCGTGGAATCCATAAGTCAGACTCCTAAGCGTGCAAATGCACATCCTTTGCTAAATCTCTCTTTTCTTCCTCAACATAGGCAGTACTACTCATAGATAACCTGCTTAAAGCATCAACAGCCACATTAGCCTTACCTGGGTGGTAAAGAATACTCATGTCATAATCCTTGAGTAATTCTAACCACCTCTTTTATCTGAGATTAAACTCTTTCTGAGTGAACACATATTGAAGGCTCTTATGATCAGTGAATATATCAACATGAACACCATATAAATAATGATGTCATATCTTCAAAGCGAATACTACAGCAGCCAACTCTAAGTCATAGGTTGGGTAGTTCTTTTCATGAACTGTTAACTGTCTGGAGGCATAAGCTATAACTTTGTCATTCTACATTAAAACACAACACAAGCCAACTCTAGATGCATCACAATACACCACAAAACCTTGAGGACCTTCTGGTAAGGTCAACACTGGGCAATAGTCAACCTCTTTTTCAATTCCTGAAATCTTTTCTCATAAGCTTCAAACCATTGAATTTCACTGTTTTCTGAGTCAACTTCGTCAAAGGTGACGAAATGGACGAGAAACCCTCTACAAACCTTTTATAATAGCCAGCTAAACCCAAGAAACTCCTAATATCAGTTGGAGATGTGGGTCTAGGCCAATTCTGCACTGCCTCAATTTTTTTAGTATCAACTTTAATTCCCTCTCCATACATAATATGGCCTAAGAATACCACATACTCAAGCCAAAACTCACTCTTAGAGAACTTGGCATACAACTTCTTTATCTTTCAAAGTCTGAGGAACTATTCTGAGATGACTAGCATGATATTCTTCATTCCTTGAATAGATTAGTATGTCATCAATGAAGACGATAAGAAACATATCTAAATAAGGCTTGGAGACCCTATTCATAAGGTCCATGAACGCTGTAGGTGCATTGGTCAAACCGAATGACATGACCTTAAACTCATAATGACCATAACGGGTCATGAATGTTGTCTTAGGAATATAACATTCCCTTACTCTCAACTGTGGTAGCCTGATCTGAGGTCAATTTTCGAGAAACAGGAAGCACCCTGAAGCTGATTGAAAAGATCATTGATTCTCGGTAGAGGATACTTATTTTTTATGGTAATCTTATTCAACTGACAGTAATCTATACACATCTTAAGGGAACCATATTTCTTTCTCACAAACAAGACCGGAGCGCCCCAAGGCGAGACACTTGGTAGAATAAAGCCCTTATCTAAAAGATCCTTTAACTGCTCTTTCAACTCTTTCAACTCTGCTGGTGCCGTTCTGTATGACAGAATAGATATAGGATGAGTATCTGGAAGAAGGTCTATACCGAAGTCTATTTCTCTCTCAGGAGGGACTCCGAAAAGATTATCTAGAAACTATTTTACTATTAGAACTGACTGAATAGGAGTTACCTCAACACTTGAGTCATTAACTAGGACTAAGTGATAAATACAACCCTTCGAAACTAACCTTGCTTTAAGGTACGAAATGAAACGACCCTTAGGCACTGCTGAACTGCTTTTCCACTCTAAGACTGGCTCATTTGGAAACTGAAACTTTACTACTCGAGTCCTACAATCAACTGAGGCATAACAGGCATGAAGTCAGTCCATACCAAGAATGACAGCAAAGTCGACCACGTCTAACTAAATTAAATCAGCCATGGTACCCTTGTGATTGACGAAAATAGAACAATCACGATAGACTCTCAATGGACTCACCAACAGGTGTAGTGAATGGTTCTCTAAGTTACTCAGGAATAACATCAAAATTCATAGCAACATATGGAGTTACAAAATTTGGAGTACAAGTCAATAGAACCCCAACATGCTATCAAAAATTTGTTCAAAATAGAAATAAAAATTTTGCAAGTTAAAGTAACATGATAGAAGGGAACAATATTTTAGAGGTAGGGGACATGAGGCAGGATATTTTACTTAATTTGGAGCGAGGCATAAATGTCATGAATTTTTATTTTTTTATTGAGATAAGTATCAAAAACATACTTAAACTATCTCTTTTTTTTTTGTTTGATACTTCAACTATTGAGAGTGTGAGTTTCATACCTAAACTATCACTTATTACTTATTAGTTTGAGAAACACACCTCGTGTGTGTAATGCACTCTCTCTTTTATTTGAAAAAAACTTGACACATGACATTCCACCATGATAAAAAATAAATAATAAACTATTAATATTGATTAAAAACTAATGATTATAGTATTACTATCCCCTAAAAAGTTATATTAATCATTTTTTTAAAATTAAATCATGATTATAGAAACTAAAGAAAACAAAAGTCTAACATCATTTTGCAAGTAGAAATAATGCAATAATGATAAAAAAAAGTTATTATGAGATGGAAATTAACACTAACATATTCTTAACTCTCAAACAATAAGAATCACAAATTTTTAAATATATGACTATCATACAATTCATCTTCCTAAAAGAAAAAAAAAATCAATAAATTAGCCATTAGTATTATATATAGTTAAAACACTCATTCAGGAATAAAAATAAAATACTTTCAAAGAACGAAATAATAAAATATAATAATTGTTTAGACATATGATAACAACACGAAGATTAGTGACAACTAGAGATATAAAATTTGGCTATATATTTTAAAAAGAAATACTAAGTGTTATTGACTTTCAATGCGTTCAATAGTAATACGACTTGCTATCAGAGTTACTCTCAATTTTTCTAATTTTTATATATGAATTTTTAGAAAACTACTTACTAAATATCATTAATTTATTAAAAATTGATTATGAAGATCAACAAAAGAGTAATAATGACACCAACATTTTGACAACGATCATGTAAAAGGCTAAGAGAAGGCTGCGAAGAATCCAGGGAATAGAATATGTATATACTTCTTATTATAGAAGAGAGAGTTTCAAGTTGAAGCAGACATATTTACGTCAATGTGCTTGCTTCAATAAGAGGATTTTTAGAAAAAAATTTAAAAATTATTTTTTTTTGTTCTATTTTAATTTAATTAGTATATAATTTTTTCGAAATTATGGGACCCGCTTTAACTTCTTTAGTTATAGCTTCATTATTTTGAACGTCAGTAAAAAAATCAACAATCGATGGTGAAAAATATTTTAATCATGAACTTCTACGCTCAAAAATGAGATGATTTCATATTATTTAATTAATATCACTTAAAAAATAAATTTGTGAACTAATCTCGATCACGTGCACAATACGGAATTTCCGTAACTAGTGTATATATATAAGTCTATGTTACGAGCCTAATATATGTCACTCTTTTTATTTTAATTTATGTGATACAAATAAAATTTTGAAAGTTAACATAAGTTCTTCTTGAATCGTAATTTTGTAAATACGTTTTAAAATAGTTTAAGTTATTACTTATTGTGATTTATAGTATTTTGTATATAATTTTTAAATATATAAATTATTTGAAAACGCCTTTTTAATTATTGGAAATGCCTTTTTAATAATCTAATTCTTATATTAGTTTCTTTTCAAATTAAAATATTATAATAAAGATTGGACTAATTTATTTTATCAATTGTAAACACATTTAATTAATCTGATCGCAAAGTTACAATTAGTCATATTATTTAGTTATACTTATTTCTTCTCCCCAACAATTTCACTCGGGAGGAATCATATATTCTTAAGTGAAAACATTAAGGTTTTATTATTGAACTTCCGTTGTTTGTACGGATTCTATATTTATTTTTATCATGTTCTTTGTGCCAATTTGAAATTTCACCATTTTCTTTTTAAATTCTACCTATCCTCGATCTATTTCTCGGTGGGAAAAATTGCTAAATAACAAGAAAAAAGTGGGTTTCTCTATCTATTTGGTACTCTATTTATTTTTAATTTATTTATCTTAATTTTTTCTTAGTTTATTCAAAAGAGATTATCTCAATTTTTCTTATAGTTCTAAACCTACATACCACCAAAAATTTAACCACACCATCCACCAAAACATATGCAGTATAACATATCACAATTTTGAATCAATAGATCTCCAATAATTTAACCACACCATCCATCAAAATACATACACTAAAACATATATCACTTATAGGGACATAAAGTGAATGCATTCAACTCAAAACGAAATTTAGAACATACGATAAGGCTATTAATATTGTGTCGAAGCTTTGACCTAAGACACTTTCTAGAAGTAAAGTCCATGAAAATTTTCATCATAAAAAATAATAACCAAAACAATTTTTGTTCTTGAATTAGAGATGTTTTTTTTTTTTTAAAAAAGCAAGAATAGAAAAGAGCCAAAAATATTATCAAGAATGGAGGTTTTAACCTAGATACTAACAATGGAAGAGATGAATGAAAGAGATGAGAGAGTAATACGAGAGAGAAACATATGAGTCCCAAAAAATAAGCACACTAATAAAAAAAAAGTGTATTGTCTTTAAATATTATATTTGTAATTAAAAACTTAGTTTTGTAAATAAAAAAATATATTTTATACTATAATTAAAGCCTTAAACACAATATCCTTATAATTTTTCCTAAAAGAAGTTATTATAAGATGCAAATTAACTCTAAAATCTTAACTCTCAAACAATAAGAATCACAGTTTCTGAAATATATGACTATTGCAATTTACTTCCCTAAAAGAAAAAAAATTGATAAACTAGCTATTAGAATTATATATAATTAAAACACTCATGAATAAAAATAAAATACTTTCAAAGAACGAAATAATAAAATATAATAATTGTTTAGACATAGGATAAAAACATGAAGATCAGTGACAAGTAAAAATATAAAATTTGGCTATGTATTTTAAAAAGAAATATTAAGTGTTATTGACCCTCATTGCGTTCAGCAATAATACGACTTGCTATCAGAGTTACTCTCAATTTTCTAATTTCTATATATGAATTTTTAAAAAACTACTTACTAAACATCATTAATTTATTAAAAATTAATTACGAAGATCAACAAAAGAGTAATAATGACACCAACATTTTGACAATGATCAATATGTAAAAGGCTAAGAGAAGGCTGCCAAGAATCCATGGAATAGAATATGTCAAAGTTATACTATATGACCTCATTAATGAAATTCACGTCAAATAACACCTATTTAAAGATATTATACAAAACCTCAACTTGTCTTGTTAATAGCAATCCAAAATTAATTAATTTCCATGCAAAATTAATTAATACTACTATTTAGAACAATTGGGTTAGGTGATAGTGAGTGGTTATGGGAGTTGTTAGAGCTGATGCAATCTTTTTTTCTTGTCATTACTATATATATTATAGACCGAGTCCGGCAGAGATTAATTACTGATTCAGTTTGGAGGAATTCAAATGTTGATTGGAGCAATTATGGTGCTTATTTAAGGGACCATATGTGGTGTGACTGGGCTGAACAAGTGGTACAGTTTACCAGTTTTGATTGATCTTGATTTGCATTTACTTTGTTTGTCTTGGGGTCCAGTACTGGGCTTGCTAGTTACAAGTGAAAATATCTACTTAGTCAACTGCTCAATATATGTATCGTAACGTGCTACAGGGCATTTGTTTTTTGTCCTATTGGTACCAAAGTCTGCATTGATTCCAAGAAATTGTAGATATTCTCATGATCAATCAAGAATTGTAAATTGATACGATGTATTGACGAAATTAAAATATGTAAACAAGAGAACATGTAACGTGAATCCACTTAATTAGGAGAAAATTGCCAAGACTAGCCATAATACAGGAAAGTGTGACAACAAGATAAGAAGCCCAAAAATATGACTAGTTCAACTTATAATTAATTGTTATATATATGACACTAAAGTCCAAATAATTAAAGAGTAGTAGATACGCCATCCAATTGCAAGGCATTGACCAAATTAATTTATTTAGCCATGTTGATTTTGTAGCTGTGCATTAGTCATGATGTATAGCTTATTATATATCTTACTCTTATAAGTTCATGTTACATAAGTCAGACCTTACAATTCATACTTGCAAATTTCACTCTACACAGTTTAATTTGAACTTGTAGAGAAGAAATGGCAGTTGGTATTGTCCCAACAAGTGAGGGTTCCGCGGATTACAATGGAAGGATTACGTGGTTTGTGGTGTTATCATCCATCGTTGCTGCCACCGGAGGAATCATCTTTGGTTATGATATCGGAATTTCAGGTTCTTTCAAATGTTTCCTCAACAGAACATGTTTACATATTTCTCAAATTTGTTGTTGCTAACTTTTACTCATGTGTTTTACAGGAGGAGTGATCTCTATGGCGCCGTTTCTGAAGAAATTCTTCCCAGAAGTGTTCACTAAGATGACACATGTAGCTGAAATAAGCAACTACTGTGTATTTGACAGCCAACTACTGACCTCTTTCACTTCCTCTTTATACATTGCTGGTCTTATTGCTTCCTTCTTAGCCTCACCAGTCACTCGTACATATGGTCGTAGACCATCAATTATAATCGGTGGAATAGCATTTCTCATCGGTTCTGCCCTTGGAGGTGCAGCATCCAATATCTACATGTTATTACTTGGTCGAATCCTGCTAGGTGTAGGTGTTGGTTTTGCAAATCAGGTACACTTTCTCTTCCTATTAACGCGTTTTTTTCATAAATTGTAGTACTACTTTTAGCTGTGTATATATTTCATAACATATGTCTGAATTATGGCTGCAGGCAGTCCCTTTATACCTTTCAGAAATGGCACCAGCTAAGTACAGGGGATCTTTCAATATCGCGTTCCAATTATGTGTAGGAATTGGAGTACTATTTGCTAGCCTTCTTAACTACGGTGTTCAAAAGATTAAAGGTGGTTGGGGATGGAGAATTTCCTTAGCAATGGCTGCAGCTCCTGCTACATTTCTAACAATAGGAGCATTTTTTCTCCCAGAAACTGCAAACAGCCTAATTCAACATGGAAATGATCATCAAAAAGCTAAGAAGATTCTACAACGTGTACGTGGTACAACCGATGTGCAAGCAGAACTAGACGATCTCATCAAAGCAAGTGACAAGTCAAAAGCCGTCAAGCATCCTTTTAAGCAAATCATTAAACGGAAATACAGGCCACAACTTGTTATGTCAATATTAATACCATTCTTCCAACAGGTGACTGGGATCAACGTGATCTCCTTCTACGCTCCAATTCTGTTTCAAACAATAGGCCTAGGCGCGAGTGCATCACTTATGTCTGCTGTGGTGACAGGTGTGGTAGGCACCAGCGCGACTTTCTTAGCATTGTTGATAGTTGACAGGGTGGGGCGAAGGGCTATGTTCAGTTTTGGGGGAATCCAAATGTTTGTATCACAAATATTGATAGGGATAATAATGGCAGTTAAGTTAGGAGATCATGGGGTGTTGAGCAAGGGGTATGGGCTATTGGTTTTGGTGTTGATATGCATTTATGTTGCAGGTTTTAGTTTGTCATGGGGTCCATTAGGATGGTTAGTTCCAAGTGAAATATTTCCATTAGAAATAAGGTCAGCAGGACAAAGCATAACAGTGGCTGTGGGGTTAATATTCACTTTTATAATTGCTCAGACTTTCTTGGCTATGCTCTGCCATCTAAAATCAGGGATTTTCTTCTTCTTTGGGGCATGGGTTGCAATCATGACTGTATTTGTCTACTTTTTCTTGCCAGAGACAAGGAATTTGCCAATTGAAAATATGGAAAGCATATGGAGGGATCATTGGTTTTGGAAGAGATTTGTTTTTGATGAGCAAGACTATGACAAGGGTTACACTACTTAAAAAGCTATTGCCACTCATTTGCTTCTCAAGCAATTCCAATATACTACTACTATTAAGTTAAACATATTTCCTGTTGGATATGAATTGTAAGTTTTGGTTTGTAATTTGAAAAAAGATTTACAGTTCAATACCCTGTATCTAGGGGAATTATACTTCTTTAGGTTGATTTTTTATGGTCTTTCTGTCAATGTACTCAATAGTAGTGGCACCTATTAGTTTCCCATTCATAAAAAGTGGCTAATTTGATATTTATGCAGAACACAGTGACTTCTTCTTCTTGTCTTTTTTTTCCTTTAATGATCTTATATTTAGTATCTTTTAACCTGACTAATTCAGATTCGTGCATAAAAAAGGCTTTCTACCGAGTATTTCTTTATTCCTAGGCTCAAACCATACTATTGTTGTTTTGGAGGAACATAATGCAAAGATGCGCATGTAAAATTTCATGATTTAACTTCTTTTTTTTTTCAATAGCAAGCACATATTGATCAACAAAAAATTATTATACTACTTAGGAACGTTTCTAAAAGCTTTCCCTATAGTGTAATTAATATTACATATGTCTCAATTTATGCGACACATTTTGTTTTTCAAGAGTCAAACAATTGAAATTCGGTTCAAATTTTTTAAAATGAAATTTATATATTTGTAAATTATGTAAAAAATATTATAAGTTACAATAACTGGTAATTTAAAATAATTAAAAGATATATGAAAAATTTGTTTGAATTTCGAAATTCGAAATGTGAGTTGAGACCCTCCGTCCTTCACTTGAATCTCATTCCTCCCCCCAAAAAAAGAAAAGACTAGAAAGGAAATTATTTATCCTCCCTCATTGTAGGTAAACTAAACATAGGGCATGTTGTCATGCAACTAAATAACAAGGTCAAATTAAAAGCAAAGGAAAATAGGAATGATGAGATAAGTGCGGGACGCGTTGCAGCGATATATTAAATACGATTTGCTCATTAGCTGGAAGCTCGTTACCTAAGTTGACTGCTAAAATGAAAACAAAATATATTATAAACAACTGTAGAAGGATCGGGACAGAGTTAGAGAGTCAACTAGGTTGTTTTGATTCCAAAATTGTATTTATTTTTAAAATTTATACATATTATTAATTTAGAACCCAATTATTTAAAAAAATTAAAATTCTAATCCATATACTTCTGGCTCCATATCTACCTTCGCCATGGGATATGATCCTCTAGGTCCTATTATTTAATTCGTGATATTTCCGAGACGTATCTTTGTGAGGTATGCTCATAAAAAATATATCAATTAATTATCCCTTTAGACATCTATCTTACATAGGATTCGTAAATTAGAAAGAAAAAAAATTGAGCCAAAGGCCATTTGGAAGAGAATCGATAAATACAATAACTACAACATACACCAATAAAATCACACGAAAATAGAGTATATATATACTAGATCTTCTCATTACCTTGTATAAGTAGACATGCTATATTTGGAGGACGCTTGACTCGAGTACAACAAATCAAAATAAATATAAAAATAAAAGATTGCGATAAAAAAAAACATAACAACTAATATAAAAACGATAACAACATATATAGAAATCTACTTATTAGATTTCTAGTTAAAAGATACAGAAAAAAACAATTCATACAGAAAATAAATTTGAAGCGCGAGAAAAAACACACTCACGCAAAATCAATCGAACATTGTATAGGTAGCCTTTTTTTCTTCTTTATTATTTTTTTGTACTGATTTACTTATTCTTTTATTACTTCTCTTGAGAAAGAAAATAGATAAAAAAAAAAATCCTTTTATTTCTCTGTCTATTTTTGTTTTCTATTGCTTTTTTTACTCGTTTATTCCCTCTCTTTAGTACTTAACAGATATAGACGAAAAACTCTCCATTAAATAAATGTCTTTGATTGAGTTGACTTTTTCTGAGTTGAACTGTTGTGCTTTAGAAACTATTAGGGCAGTTTGGAAGGTCTGGTAATTGGATTTAGTGTAATTGAGTGTAATTGAGTGTAATTATATTATTTGTCCTATTTGATTGGACAGATAATTACTTGATCAGTAAGTAATTGGTATAATTGGCAGGGGTAATTACACTTTACAATTCACAGACAGAGGTTGTGAATTGTTGGTAATTACATAGTGTAATTACCAGCTGATTACTTTTTAATTTCTTTTTTTTTTATTTTTTTGTTTTAATTTTTTTTAATTCTATTATTTTAAGTTCTTTTTTTTTATTTCTAAAAATATGTAAAAGTTTATTTTTTTTATATTATTATATTTCATCTTCTTCTTGTTCTCAACCTTACTTTACGTGATTCTATGCAATTTTTTCATATTATCTATTTCTTTATGTCATGCTTATTTTCTTATTAGCATAATTTTATTAGTATTCTAATTTTTAATTAAAATAAAATTTATTGTTAAGTAAGGTTATAGACTTACGTTTTCATTTTTAAGAAAAAAAAAAATCATATCTATGCATGCTATGTTGAAATTTGCTATTAGAGTATTATGTTAAATTTTTTGTTTTGAATTTATAACTTATGTTATATTTTCAGTTTCATTTGTTTTAGTAATATTGAATTCACACTGCACGTCATTTTTTAATTAGACTTGATAGCTTATATTTTGTGAAACATTTAATAATTTATGACATTTTATTTATATATTAATGTTTTTATCAAACATGCATTTCACAATGTTCAATTCAAACTTCATACTTTTAGTTTTTACTATCAATTCAATTGAAATATATTAATTTGAAAAAATATAAATCAATTATTTTTTCATAATATTAGTTAAAGAAAATATGTTTATTATTAATATATTTTCAAAAAAGAATATATTGTGGATGTCCACTACACCAAGAAGTTACTACATTACTTCCCTCCATTAGGAAGATAATCCAATACTCCAAGAAGTTACTACATTACTTCCCTCTATTATGAAGATAACCTCCACCTTTATAATAATTATTCTTGTAACCTTTCACCTCCATAACCTCCTTCTTTATATTCATGTTTAATGTCATGTTTATGACTAACCTTTTGTATGCCTCTATGTTACACTATAAATAGAGGCATAAGGGTTCCTATTGGATACACTTGAAGACTTGGAATTATAAGAAAAGCTCTCGTCTCTTGTCTCCCTATTTCTATTGCTTTCATCTTCTATATTTCTTGTCTTATTTTGCTTTAGTTTTACAACACGTTATCAGCACGAGTTGCTCATTCTCCGTCAAGAATCAATGGTAGGTATTTCTTGATTTTTATGAATTATCCTAGTAATTCTTCGGTTGCAAGGTATACTTCATATCCTATATATCCTATATATTATTTGTACTAACAAAGCTTATTTTGTGGTTATTTTAAAATGGTTAGTAAATTATGATAATCTTCATAACAATATTGAGAGGGGCTATTAAAATGTTTTAATTTATTTTAACTTGGGATTTTTATATGGTTCCAACATGTTGTTCTAATTCATTGATTTTGTTCATTTTTCTTATGTTTTAAGTCAAATTTAGATTATATTTATGAGTTTCGATATTTATTTTTGGTAACACTTTAGTTTATTAAGACAATGGTTGAGCGTAAGATGATGAATTCAAATTTCATCGCACCAAATGGGTAAGACATCGAGTTAAAGTCTCAGTACGCGCGTCATGGTAATAATATGTTGGGTTCAAGTCCCATTGATTTATGGGCTAAGGCTTCTTTATATGGATAAGACATTGGGTTTAAGTCCTAATGCACTATAGTGATAATACGATGATGACTAAGGCAAAATGATGAACTTTTGATGAAAAGTCATGAAATCCACCTAATTGATTTGCTCCATTCTCTTATGTGAATGTGGTAGCAGTGTATAATATGTCTGAAAGATGACAAGTGATTTAATGTATGAATATGGGTGTGGTAAAATGTTAATGGTCATCATTATGGTAATTAAAAGGAAGAACAGTATGGGTTCTTAAGATGATCATTCAAAATGTGAAGATGATTTTTATCCATTAAAGTGGTATGAAAAGTTATTGACCACATTGTTGTTGGTGCAACCCAATTTGAAAAGTTTTGTAAATCCTCCATCAAAATAAAGGAATACAAAGTGGTAGTTCACTTGACCTTTCAAGGTGATGTTGAGGTGGGTCATATAAATATGTCAAATATTAAAGTATGACAATGAGTTTCTAATCAAAACTTATGGAGCATGTGCAAATGGTTATAGTCTATTTCTTGAAGAAAATGTAACTTGTGTTCGTATAGATAAGGACATGTTCATGTATGGTTGGATAAATATCACATCTCACCCCTACGAGGGATTTGAGAGATTGAAATGAAATATTTTGACATAAATGATTATTTGGTCATATACTTTGAGACATCACAAATATTGTGGTATGTTTTATCATGAACTGTATTGCAGGACAAAAAGAAAAAAATAATTATTTCCTATAAAGGTTGTGGCCATGACCAAAATAAATATTGTTGTGTGGTAACACAAATTTGTCATTGGTTGTCAAGAAATAAGTCTTGAATGTAATAATTTTAGCCATGACAATGATAATAATTTTCTCCTTGAAGAAAATGATCACCATAAGAATGGTGTTGTGATATATGTGGTTGTCACGACCCGAGAGCACCCCCTAGTCGTAATCGGCGTATTCGACCTCGAAGAGGTCAAGTACAAGCCTCATGGATCATTCATTGCATACAATACTTAAAAAAAAAAGAATAAAAGAATTTAAAACTTTCTTCACACACGAAGATACTTCCATTAAATAGCAAGCGGAAGACTTTCTAGACTTTATCCAAGATATCTCAAAACAATCTAATAATTGAATACAACATTGAGAATAAGCCCACACAAAACTATAACAAAACTACAAGACAAAAAGGAACATGTTGGTTATTGTCCTCGAATCTATGAGGACCCACCAAGTCTTCATCTTCAAACATCTTAGAAACCTATCCATCAACAATGGAATATCAACATCTCCAAATCCCTACACTTTAGTCAAAAGGGAAAAAAAGGGGTTAACACAATTAAGTACTAAGTATGGAAACCATGCAAAAACATGCTAAAAAGGACATTTGGTTGAAACTCATGCCTTATGCCATTTTAGTAAAACTTCATGAACATTGGCATATTAGACATATTATAGAACATAACCAACATATAAGACATTAACCACATTATAGACATACTCAACATTTTCACCACGTAACTCATTTCATCATCCATGGACCCTTATCTAAAGTTACCCTAAGACACACTTGAATGAGACATGAAATGACCGCCTATACAACTTTTTCATACATACCTAAGTGTTCCTCAAGGCTACTATAGACAAGAACCATCATGCTTCAAGGTAACATACCAAGTAACTCACTTCATTAACATAAGCTATTCAATCAACAAATCATTTAGACAATAAGTCAACATTCTTCTTTAAAGTCATTTAGGACAGATTCATGCATTTAAGGGACTTCACACTTTAGTCATATAGACTTAGAGAACTCACTTTAGCACCTTCAAAGGCTACTCGTGCCATGTGTAGATAGCATCCCATACTACTACCTACACGGTGTAGAACCTATCAAGTAACTAGAGTTCACATTAAGGGCATCAAGTTCTACACTTAAAGATCCAAGTGTCAAAAATGCTCATAGCACCAATTTCCAAGAGACTCAATAACAAGACTCGCCAAATATATACATCATGTCGTCACACCAAGCACAAGCAAGTATCAAGAAGGGTCGACGCCCTGTATCAAGAAGGGTCAAAGCCCAATAATCAAGAGAACCAAGAACCATATTAAATGGCTTTCTAGTTCGTACTTAAAATGGACAACTTCCATTCATAAGACGGACTAAAAATCCAGAGTCAAGATGACAAGTGATCGGAATCAAGAGGCATGCCAAGCGTGACAAAGTCACAGCCACAAGAAGGACAGGGTCCCAACAAGAGTGCTAGGTGATCAAACAATCCGTACAAGTGGGCAAGTTACATAAGCATCTTTAATGCCTTAAAGGATACCAACATGACAATACCAAGTGACAAAAGTAACCAAGGTATCAAGATAACCCTTCAAATATACAAGAAAATAACAAGAGTACAAGTACAAGTTTATACACAAACCTCGGGCTTTAGCATAGAAACAGTCCGACAAAACATCAAGAATTCAAACTGTAGCCCGACCAACTATCAAGGTTCTCAGCTTATACACGAGTATATATAACCTTAAAAATATAATTACATAACTTATTTAACTTCTTTTAGCTCAGTAATGTCGACGTAAAACAGGATCATCATCGCAAGTAAGTCTAGCATGTACAAATACAACTATGCTCCCAAAACAGTGAATCTGTCCAGCCTGGTACCCCAAGTCGCAAGTTAGATTTGAACAGGAAAACAGTAAAATTAGACTTTATAACATTCATGAAAGATGTAACTACATCTCTTAAGGTTGCAAACAAACAAGAATCACCACAAAATACATTTTGTACAAAAAGATATATTCAAAACACTACAGTTGAACATGCAGGATTTCAATTTTCGAAATCTGGGCAGAACTTGCCCTATGTTTCGTCCCATATTTTGTATCCATAACAGTTAAAGTTAGTGTTTTACATAAATATAAGAGTTGTAGGTATATAAGTTAGCTTTCCAAATCATATTTATTCATTGTAAACGAAGTTCTAGAGAACAAGATATGCACAAATTACCAAACACTACCCAGCTCAGAAACAGATTTCATCACTTACATATGAAAGGAATGTCATAGCCTATCGATTTATTTTCAACATAGCCTTTCATTTATCAAGAAGAGCACATAAATCTACCAAGTCAGGAGATGATATTCAACAATATAAGGCACTTCACATTCCATCATCTTCATTTACAAGTATTAAGAGAGAACATACTTTTAATCACAATACAATAATACTTTATTCAAGCTCACCTTGGAATCACATGTACACATTTATATTCACAACATGATTACCTTTACTTAATTAGATTCTGATCCAAATCCTTTACATCACATTCACATATATGATATCATGTCAACACTTCAATTCCTCATACAATGCCTTCAAGGCCATAATCATAATACATTCGATAAGTAGACACCTCCACCATAAGTGGATCACACATCAATCTATCACAATTCTATATCAATTATACATTAACAATGAAGTTAGGTCAAGTTACCCTTTTTCCAAAGCCACAATCACCATTCCTCAACTCTCCAATAATTCACAATAGATAAGCATAGATAATAATAGAAATCAACTATTCAACTCAATTTAAGAATAATTCTATCATCATTCAATCATAAACAATAAACCCACTTCATAAGCCAACTTTTTAGGAAACTTGCAAAGACATGGGTTCATGGAAATTTTCTTTCTTAAAACCATCACTAAACATCAATAATAACATAAATCATCATTAAAAATCATTTAATGCAAGAACCCATGCTAGAATCGAAATTAGGATTTTGAATTTTTGAACAACTTTTGAAATCTTTTGGATTGACTCTTGGATTGAAGAAGGAATCAAAGATGAAGAGTCCCCATACCTTAATCTTCAAGAACCAAACGAAATTGGAGAAGAAATCAGTAGCCACCATCCACCCTAGCTCCATCTTTCACTTTGAGCCTCCATGGGGTTCTAGAGAGAACCTTTTTGAAAGAGGGAGGGTTTCTTTTTTTTTTCCTAATTAGAGTGATTTAAATGGAAGAATTTTGGTCAAAAAGGGGCTTTATAATTGCTAGGAAAGACAAAGAATAATAGGAACTCAACTTAGGAAAAGAATTAAGGACCCACAAAGTTAAACTTAAAAGTGTTCACTAAACCTGGCTAAACTCGTCATTTTGGACAGTGCTTCACTATTTCGGGCATAACTTTTTACTCCAAGGTCGGAATTGGGCAAACTCGGTGGCGTTGGAAAGAGGACTCAGAGACCTTTAATTGGATAGGTAAAGGTCCACCTAATTAATTTTGAGCTAAAAAATATGACCATTTAAAGTTGACCTTCACTCTTAACTTAAAACTAAAACTATTTTTAGGGAACTGTTTTGAGGGTCTAGGTTCTAAATGATTTCATGACTTAGCTTAAGGTCTTGCTAGCTTATAAAGCTGATAAATCAACTAGCTAATCAACCCCTTAAGCCCTTTTTACATAATTTAATCAAGTTACCAACTTCAAATACACATGTGAGGCTCTAGTTTTGCCAGTTCGTTTTTAGGGTCGTTACAGTGGTAGTACACAAAATTAATTGAGAGTTCGGAAAGGGCTAATTTGTTACTATCAGGAGAAATGAAATTGTTCATAATATTGGATTGTAGTTAGTCTCAAAAGAAACTTTTTAAGTTTCGGAAGAATTGAAAAGAAAAAAAATATTATATTGAGACTATAAATTATGGGAAGATTTAATATCTTCAAATTACTACAACCAAAGTGGGTTATAACTAGTTACGTATAAGATTACCCATTTTTTCTCGTTGTTTGTTGTATACAAATATGGGCATGATGATGGAATCACATGTAAAAGTAAACTAGAAGTTTACTAGAATAAATATCAATTGGTCATTCCGATTCAAATGTGATGCAAAAGAAATTGAGAATTCATGTGACTATATGTTTGAAGAAATAAAAGATTCTTCAAGAATTCTATTGTGTTGCTTGTTCTCATGATAAAATGATCATTGTATCAACTATGGTTGGGATTGTATCCCCTGAAATTATTTGGAACATATAAAAAGGTGAATATGTGCATGTTCACCTACTATGTGGACCGCTTACTATTATGATTTAATAGATGCATTTATGGTAATGGTCACATGTGCATTTGTATCAACTTACAAATTAATTTTTGTAAGGTTGTTTGCTCAAATTGTTAAATTAAGAGCAAAGTTCCAAACTATAAAATTATGTTGATAATACTGATTGGTTTAACTTAAATTGTTTGCCTCCAATTATAGCTAGACCACTGATTATGAGAACAAATCTCTCAATAAAATTTGGTATGCGATTAGTTTATTTAACATGTATGCATCAAGCCAACAAGGTTCTCCCATCACAATTGGTTCAGGGTCAGGAACCAAATAATTTCCATCTAAAAATTTGATGTGTGCACACATGATTTTATTGCTCCACCATGCACAAAGATGGATCCCCATGTTTACATCCCTACTATATTCAAATAGGGCAAAACGTCACGGTGACTAAAAAAATTATCAATTGATTCAATTTTAAAAGAATTTTAAGAAAATAAGAATTTTAAAGGAGTCGCCACCTAATTTTAGGAAAACTAGAAAACCATTAAGTGATCTACGAAACCATTAGATTCTAAGCAAGGTGTTCAAGTTATTTCAAAGGGAAGGGGTTAGGGATCCTTCGAAATCCACAAATGTGGATCCCGATTGAATTCATTTTTTCAAACTAAGGAGTAGGATAAAATATTGTACAAGTATAATAAACATGCAATATACACAAGTAATATGATTAAACAATAATATAAGAATCGGCCTAAATTTGCCTATCGTCAATAATATACAATAATGAATAAAAGTATAATTCGAACCTAATTCGAATAGCTTCAATGGGAAGCATCTCCGGGATACCTGTACACACTAGTAAAAGTGTTAATAGTAAATAAATAAAAATAAAAATAAATGAAATAAATAACAACTTAAAATAAAAATCCGTCTTACTAACATGGAGGGTCTTGGAAATCAACGGCAATTTCTTCATCGGCCATTTTAACTTACAAAAAATATAAACTTAAACTAAATTTCCATCTTTTATAATGTGGAGGCCTCCAAAATCGACGGAGAGATTTTTTCATTGGCCAATTTTAACATAAAACTTTTAACACAAAATTAATATAAACTAATCAAAAGCAAGACACAAAGCACTATCTAACCAACCACAATTCTTAAGAGAAAGTACGAAATCAATCTAAACAAATTAAAAATAACAAGATTGCAAATTGAATGGAGTAACAACGGTTAAATAAACAAATGCAAGTCATTAAAAAAAAATTAATAAACATAACATAATTCAAAAGTGAAAAAAAAGAAAGTAAACAAAAAATAATAAAATGGACAAAATAGACAACATAACAAACTCCAAGAGAATAATTCCACGGCAATATCAACAATTAAAAAATATACATGTATCAAATAGCATCACGTGTCATCCCAAAACCAAAATAAAGCTATTGAATATATATTTTTTTTTAACATTTGCAAAGATCAAAGACATAGTCAACAAAAACTCAACATAAAAAAAATTAAAATAACAACTAATGACAATTAATGCAAAGTTAATATAGAACAACCCGCAAAATGAATATTAGCAGCAATTATAATTATAATCTAACAAATAACAGCATATAGTTGAAGTAATATACAATCACTTGTGACTAAAAATAATAAAAATATAATATATAAATAAGAATAAGGAGCAATTAATTAATGTGAACAAAGTAGAGCCATATGTATAAACAATTAAAGTAAACATATAAACTATTAACCGAGAAAATAAATTTAAACAGGATAATAACCACAAAATTATAAACAAAACTACATCAAACCTAATAAAATAACAAGTTCAAGAATCAACAATATGAAATGGCCACAACGATGAAAAAGAATAGAAACAACACAAATAATAATTCAAATTTGGAATGAAGCTAATGGGTCAGATCTAGATTTTACCAGCATTTGAAGATGGAGCTTGTTGTTTGCTAGTATTCGTTGGTTTCGATGGTGCGAATCTGGTTCGTGACTGTGTGGTCTCGCTGGAGTTAATGGTTGTCCTTCACCGAAGTTGGAGCCACGCCGGATCTGGGGAAGACGACGGAAAAGGGTCTGGTTGTTCGAGCTTTGAAGAAGTACCTGCAAAACGAAGGAACATCGTGAAAGGGGAAAGGGGAAGGGAGGTCATGTTTCTGGTTTCCGGTCTGAGCTGCTGGTCACATTTTGGGTCGGGGTTTTGGTGATTTTGTGGTGGTTTGGAGTTGAATTTGGGTGGAATGGTGGTGGTGTGAGCTCGTGGTCGGAAAAATGGTGTTGGTTCTCCGGTTGTGTTTTGTCGGAGAAGAAGAGTGAATGCGTTTTTTTGGGTTGTGGCCGCTGGAAAGTTTTTTCGAAGGAAAATATTAGGGTTTCTGCTATTTTGAAAATTCTTTTCCCC
>NC_064284.1:66870023-66882281 GCF_019186545.1 Solanum stenotomum | reverse complement strand
TGGCCTTTTCGGCAAATGAAAATGCAATGGCCCTCTCGATAAATGAAAATGCAATGGCCCTCCCGGCAAATGAAAATGCAATGGCCCTCTCGGCAAATGATAATGCAATGGCCCTCTCGGCAAAAAATGAAAATGCAATGGCCCTCTCGGCAAATGAAAATGCAATGGCTCTCTTGGCAAAATGAAAATGCAATGGCCCTCTCGGCAAATGCAATGGCCCTCTTGGCAAAATGAAAATGCAATGGCCCTCTTGACAAATGAAAAATGCAATGGCCCTCTCGGCAAATAAAAAATGCAATGGCCCTCTCGATAACTAAAAATACTATGAAAAATGCAAATGATGCATGACCCAATGATTTCCCACTGTAACGAGATAGATGATGGCTCGATAATTGTCCACTGTAACGAGGTAGATGACTCGATGATTGTCTTGAAAGTGTCATCGCTTCGATGCTTTCACCTATTCCTGTACTTAAGAAGGAAAAATTAGTAGACATAATGTCGCCTTAGCTAGCGACTTAGTCAAGAAATCTTGAGAAAAGATTCTTTAAAAGAGAATGTGTACAAAATGTCTGATCACTTTGACACATGTAAGAAACCAACATTTTTACTCTTGACCATTTTGTGTTTATTGTGACTCATGTCTTATTGAAGATTTGTACGAGGCTTTGCTGGCTCGTCATGACAATGCTAAAGATTTGCAAGTTGACTTTGAACTTCAAGCGATGATGAATCATTTGAAGTTGACTATCAAACTTCTGACAGTACTTGTTGGAATTTTTGAGGTCTTTCTAAAAAATTATGTCCCAATTAGAACGTTTGGCAAATCTCAAAATGATCTTCAATCTTGAATTGTTGGAAATAACACCTTTATTGTGAATTTTTGAGATATTCTCAAAAATTCTGTCCCAGTTTTTATTACAAGAAGAAAAGAACATGACACTGGGTATATGACTGAGCCGTCGTGCCGCCTACATATCCTGTTGAGCCAGGAATCTGGTCAAACGTAGTTCCAATCATGTTGATGATGAATGCTGTAAAGAAACTGAGACAAGATCATCAGTAGAAACTGTACAATATGAACATGATGAAATAGGAAAATGATATTCCTTGTGATATTCAAAGCCTAGAGAAAAAAAACATGTCACATTTTTTAGACGGACAATCCAATGAAGTAAAATAGATGTTTCACACTTAAGAGGTTAACCTAATGTCACGTTTTACAACGGACAACCAAAAAAATGCATTTTTTTTTTATGGAATGAATCTTAAAAAAAATATTTTTTGAAAATATTAAAGAGTTGGTGTTTGCTCACCCTTTTTTTTTCTTTTTGAAGTATAAAGAATGTGAAGAGATAGTCAAGTCTCGACTACAATTGGTACCAGGAGTTAGGATTGCATGTAAATCTTTTTTTTTCTTTTTCCAATTAAGATTGAATTCAAGGTATCTCTCACAGCTTTAAGTGGTACCTCAAACATACTTAAGTATCAACAAGATTTATTCATCTTTCTTCAAACAAAGATTTTGAATTGTACCAATCCCCATGTTTCAAGTGCCCTCACATAAAGAAAAGTCATATTTCACACATATTTGAAATGTTTTATTGCAGGACATTTTTTAAAGTCCACTCACACTCACAAGAATATTCAATGCTTGCAACTGTGATACCATATGCTTGGCCCTTATGTAAATCTCCACTAATGTGAGAACATTTGAAATGATATCATGTAGAACTTGTTGTTGGCTTGTAATGTAGGCTTAGGGACGGAATGATATATATTTGGAATAACAGTGACTTAATTCCTTCTTGAGCGTCACCGCGAATTTGTGCTTTTGAAGATTGATTCGCCTTTGGCGTTAGATCCTCTTTAATGTCCTCCCTTTTTTCGACTTCTTTTGAATACTCATTTGTTGGAATTTTTTTATTTTTTTTCACCCCTTTGTTTCAACTTCTTTTGAGTCCTTATTTCTAGGAGCTTTCTTTTATTTCACCCATTTCCGTTGAATTTTTTCTCCTCTTTTATTGGAGTATTTTTCTTCTCTTCTTTCACTGACATTGTTGTGGTGTTTTTGTCTTTCTTTATTTCTTTCAACCTTTCTTTTTTTTTTTTTTTGGTTCTTTCTCTAGACGTCGTTTTTCCTTCTTACTATGAGAGACTTTATTTATTTTGCCTTTGGCAACTTCATAGCTGAATCTTCTCTTATAATTTGCACATCCTTGATACAGTCAAGAAGGTTGGGCCAATAGAGAGATAGTGCATGTAAGCACTCAAAAGGGGTAGTGGCTAAGATGTGGTTGTACAAAGAAAGGCTTCAGGCTCAAAGTAGGGAAAACTAAGGATCAATGTCATTTGGTAGGTTTTGAAAGGCACAATCGGATCAAAAGAAGGCCTACAATCCTTTCTCAAGCCAAATATAACTCAGGATTTCACCTTGATAAACATTCAAGCCAAGTTCTAGATCAACGATGCGATGCAAATGAATTTTGATCTAAAAGCTTACCACACAATGCACATGAAACCATGATGTTGATTTTATTCTTATCTTGAATGCATGCAAGAGAATTTTCAAGCATCACAAAAGTATAATGAGAGGTATCAAACGAATCTATGGTTTACCACAAAGTTAGTCCTCTTCATCATATCGAATATGTTTACATGCTCCTAACTGCATTAGTCTCATTTGAGCTGAAGACATGACTCTTTTAATATGTACATAAAGTTTTTTTTTGAAAGGATGAATAAATACCGAACCCAAGAAGGGTTGCCTACGTATCTCATCAAGATGAGAATCAGGTGTGCGTAGTTTATGCAGATATGACTTTGAAAATATGCACACAATTTTTTTTATTTTTTATTATTATTTTTGAATTTAAAAGATTGAATACCGAACCCAAGAAGGGTTGCCTATGTATCTCATCAAGATAAGAATCAGGTGTGCGTAGTTCTTGCAGATATGACTTTGAAAATATGCACACAATTTTTTATTTATTTATTTTTATTATTATTATTTTTGAATTTAAAAGATTGAATACCGAATCCAAGAAGAGTTGCCTACGTATCTCATCAAGATGAGAATCAGGTTCGCGTAGTTCGTGCATATATGACTTTGAAAATATGCACACAATTTTATTTTATTTTTTATTATTTTTGAATTTAAAAGATTGAATACCGAACCCAAGAAGGGTTGCCTACATATTTCATCAAGATGAGAATCAGGTGTGCGTAGTTTACGCAGATATAACTTTGAAAATATGCACACAATTTTTTATTTTTTTATTTTTTTATTATTATTTTTGAATTTAAAAGATTGAATACCGAACCCAAGAAGGGTTGTCTACGTATCTCATCAAGATGAGAATCAGGTTCGCGTAGTTCGTGCAAATAGGGTATAAAATCATTCAAGAACTTAGACAAACTTATAGTGATGACTCGTAAGTATAATGTCACTGACATCCTTAGTCAGAGAATGTATTCTGACTGTTTCCACCAATATGTTTTGCATCCTCTTAACTGTACATCTTTGCGTTGTCCGTTGAATATGGTCTTCAAATTTCGACAGTAACCACTTGTTGTATTCATTTTTTGGATCTATCTTGGAATTGTGTATACTCCCAATTATTCACAAGAACTATACGTTAGTATAACTATCCCAGACTGTTGTCGGGGACAGTTTCCTTGCAAAAATATTAGAAATGTGTGAAAGCAATGTCAACATGCAAAATACATAATAAAAATAGATGAGTGCGACTTCATAGTCAAAGACTCCCCTGATTTTTCTTTTCGATGGATTATTATTGTCTTGTGAAATTCAAAAACTCATTTTTCGTGAGTTCTCTTGTCCTTTGTCGCTCCGAACGAGCAATAACCTTCAAGCTTTCAAAAACAACTCAAAAAATAAAAGTGACTTGACAGTGACTAGATATTTATGTCTATGAAACTCTTAAGAAAACTTTAAAATAATTGACTATCATACAACATATTCACGTAAAACTGGTATATCACATAACATACAAACAATGACTACATGCCTTATACAAATGTGTCTTGAGCGTTGTGTCATCTCAAGCAAATACGCTAAATACGAGGTTTTGGTTTAGCTCTACACTAGTTGACTAAGAGTGATTTAGACAAGACCTGGTTACTCGAGTCGGACAAACTACAGGTGAAGTATAATAAACGACGTTGGATGGCCACAAATCAACTATTCGTTTATCACTTCAAAATAATTCAAAGGTGTTTTTCTGAAGGACAGTCGTGGAAAGCCACGTAACCGCCTTTGTCCTAATGCATTTTATTTGTCATTTGACGGAAATTAAGCATGAAATGCAATGACAGTATACATATAATTAAATGAATAATGAATAAAAAAAAAGTATAATATACAAATAATCAATAAAATATACAAAATATAAGATATAACAAGATAAAAAAAATACTCTTCAATTTGAAAAAATGAACACATAATGGTTAGAACCTCTATATCCCCAGCGGAGTCGTCATTCTGTTTACATCCCCACTATATTCAAATAGGGCGAAACGTCGCGATGACTCAAAAAATAATCAATTGATTCAATTTTAAAAGTATTTTAACAAAATAAGAATTTTAAAGGAATCGCTACCTAATTTTAGGAAAACTAAAAAATCATTAAGTGATCTACGAAACCATTAGATTCTAAGTAAGGTGTTCAAGTTATTTCAAAGGGAAGGGGTTAGGGATCCTTCGAAATCCACAAATGTGGATCCTGATTGAATTCATTTTTTCAAATTAAGGAGTAGGATAAAATATTGTACAAGTATAATAAACATGCAATATACACAAGTAATATGATTAAACAATAATATAAGAATCGGCCTAAATTTGCCTATCGTCAATAATATACAATAATGAATAAAAGTATAATTCGAACCTAATTCGAATAGCTTCAATGGGAAGCATCTCCGAGATACCTGTACACACTAGTAAAAGTGTTAATAGTAAATAAATAAAAATAAAAATAAATGAAATAAATAACAACTTAAAATAAAAATCCGTCTTACTAACATGGAGGGTCTTGGAAATCAACGATAATTTCTTCATCGGCCATTTTAACTTACAAAAAATATAAACTTAAACTAAATTTCCATCTTTTATAATATGGAGGCCTCCAAAATCGACGGAGAGATTTTTTCATTGACCAATTTTAACATAAAACTTTTAACACAAAATTAATATAAACTAATCAAAAGTAAGACACAAAGCAATATCTAACCAACCACAATTCTTAAGAGAAAGAACAAAATCAATCTAAACAAATTAAAAATAACAAGATTGCAAATTGAATGGAGTAACAACTGTTAAATAAACAAATGTAAGTCATTAAAAAAAATAATAAACATAACATAATTCAAAAGTGAAAAAAAGAAAGTAAACAAAAAATAATAAACTGGACAAAATAGACAACATAACAAACTCCAAGAGAATAATTCCACGGCAACATCAACAATTAAAAAATATACATGTATCAAATAACATCACGTGTCATCCCAAAACCAAAATAAAGCTATTGAATATATATTTTTTTTTAACATTTGCAAAGATCAAAGACATAGTCAACAAAAACTCAACATAAAAAAAATTAAAATAACAACTAATGACAATTAATGCAAAGTTAATATAGAACAGCCCGCAAAATGAATATTAGCAGCAATTATAATTATAATCTAACAAATAACAGCATATAGTTGTAGTAATATACAATCACTTGTGACTAAAAATAATAATAATATAAGATATAAATAAGCATAAGGAGCAATTAATTAATGTGAACAAAGTATAGCCATATGTATAAACAATTAAAGTAAACATATAAACTATTAACCGAGAAGATAAATTTAAACAGGATAAAAACCACAAAATTATAAACAAAACTACATCAAACCTAATAAAATAACAAGTTCAAGAATCAACAATATGAAATGGCCACAACGATGAAAAAGAATAGAAAAAACACAAATAATAATTCAAATTTGGAATGAAGCTAATGGGTCAGATCTAGATTTTACCAGCATTTGAAGATGGAGCTTGTTGTTTGCTAGTATTCGTTGGTTTCGATGGTGCGAATCTGGTTCGTGACTGTGTGATCTCGCTGGAGTTAATGGTTGTCCTTCATCGAAGTTGGAGCCACGCCGGATCTGGGGAAGACGACGGAAAAGGGTCTGGTTGTTCGAGCTTTGAAGAAGTACCTGCAAAACGAAGGAACATCGTGAAAGGGGAGAGGGGAAGGGAGGTCTTGTTTCTGGTTTCCGGTCTGAGCTGCTAGTCTCATTTTGGGTCGGGGTTTTGGTGATTTTGTGGTGGTTTGGAGTTGAATTTGGGTGGAATGGTGGTGGTGTGAGCTCGTGGTCGAAAAAATGGTGTTGGTTCTCCGGTTGTGTTTTGCCGAAGAAGAAAAGTGAATGCGTTTTTTTGGGTTGTGGTCGCTGGAAAGCTTTTTAGAAGGAAAATATTAGGGTTTCTGCTATTTTGAAAATTCTTTCCCCCTAAAAAAAAATTTACCCCCACCTTTTACCTAATAGACAAACTATTTTTTATATAGGGAGTTGAAAACTACAATACCATTATTTTAAAATCGTGAATCCAAATAACCGATTAATGAAATATCTGTATATGAAATATTATCTGTATTTGAATGAATTTTTAGGCTGTTCAAAATATCGATATGAATATTAATGAATGTAACAAATAAAATGAATATATATAAAAATAAATAAAATATAATGAACGTAACTAATGACATGTAAAAAATGTAATTTTAAAATTAAGTGATAAAAAATCCTAAATTTTGATAAATGGGGATAGTTATCGATAAACTTATTTAAAATTATAAAAAAAAATTATTTTGAACTATTAAATAAATAAAACTTAAAAGTTACGAATTTTGAAAATGTTAGGCCAAAATTGGGTGTCAACACCCCAAATGAGGTTGGGGTAAATGTTAGATTTCCTAACATTAGGGGAGATATGTGTAGCAGTTGAAAATTATGTGTGGGGTGAATTATCTAGATCCTCGTTAAAAAATGTGAACTTGAAGTTTAAGAGATAATTCATTTGCAAAATGTTGCAAATAATTTGCCAGATGTATTTGCTGACCCAATATTTTAATTAAGTTGCAAATGCTCCAATAAATAGTCCTTGAAGGACAGAGTCTATTGTATGCTAGAAGCGTGATAGACCAATCGATTCCAAACATAAGACTCCTTGAGGAAGGAGGGGAGCAAATTATCAAAATGGTCTTGATAATGAGGTAAGTGCTTTGAAAGAGCACTATGACATAACACTTCATAAAACCTTGGCAAAGGTTCAGGTACCTGAAAATGATGAAAAATGAAGAGATCTCGATAAGTTATGTCGTATTGGAATCGATATCAAAATGACCGTTGACAGTATCTTTGATATGAAGTAGAACTTAATGCTATAAATGGTTACGAGGATCTTTAATTCGAATCTGTCATATAGTGTGGACAGATAAATAATTAGCACTATTCAAGTATATTTTGTTTCACTTAGAAAAGTGATGTTTTTAGTTCATGGATCAAATTATAATGCTAGTGTGGTACAAATGAATCATTGTGCGAAAGTATAACCGTAAGATATAAAGTGTGGTTTGTGCCTCGGGACATAAAGGGTTTTTGCAAAACTCCTGACATTATTAAATAGAGATATATTCTCCAGTGGTGGATGCAATGAGACTTGTTTCAGTCTGGCAATAGATGAAATACTTGAATATGTATAATGAATGTTTATTATGTCTAACTAGATGATGAAGGTTATATGAAAATCCTTGAAGGATTTAAAAGGTGTTAAAGCAATTCCATTGAGTACCCAATGGTTTTGAGACTGCTTCACACAGAGAAATAATCTTTTTGATCTCATGAAAATAATTTAAAATGACATGTATTAGTGCAATTGGTGCACTCACAGGTTGCTGGTTATGCAAATGCTAGAAGATTATTTGATATACATAACAAAAGTTATGTGAAAGGATTGTCATATTATCATTTAAGTTTTGACAAGAAACTAACAAAACAAGTGACTCAACACATAGAAGATGTGTGATTTTCTTTGAGAAGAAAAGACGAGCTTCAATAAAATTGAAATGATCAATCTCCGAGTCAGAAATGATTTGATTATGTAGATGCAGAATATTTATTTGATCTGCATAAAGCTCGATCGCAAATGGACTATTCATTTACATATGGAGACACAACAATATCTTGGCATTCAAAGAATCAAACATTAGTAACCACTTCTTCAAATCATGCAGAAATAATATTGATCTATGAAGTAAGTCGGGAGTGTGTTTGGCTGGAATGATGATCTATCATATTCAGAAAATATGTGATTTTCATTTGAAAAGGATATTCCAGCCACCATATACGAAAATAATATATAGTTCAATTGAAGGGAGGATAAAATCAAAGGAGGCCGGACAAAGCATATTTCACCAAAAGTCTTTTTCACACATGATCTTCAACAAAATGGTGAGATAGACGTTCAAAGACTCATTCAAGTGATAATCTTGTAAACTTATTTCACTAAGGATTGCCAACATCAATATTCGAGAAGTTGTGATATAAGATTCGAATGCATCGTCTCCGAGATATCAAGTAAAGTTTTTATCAGGGGGAGAAAAATACGCGTTGTACTCTTTTTCTTAACCATGGTTTTATCCCAATTGGATTTTTCTGGTAAGGTTTTTAACGAGGCAACGTTCAAAGCGTATTAAAAAATATGTGTACTCTTTTTCCTTCACTAGGATTTTCTCCCACAGGGTTTTTTCCTAGTAAGGTTTTAACGAGGCATATTATATATGGACATCCAAGGGGGAGTGTTATAAAATAATATATTGTGGATGTCCACTACACCAAGAAGTTACTACATTACTTCCCTCCATTAGGAAGATAATCCACTACACCAAGAAGTTACTACATTACTTCCCTCTATTATGAAGATAACCTCCACCTTTATAGTAATTATTCTTGTAACCTTTCACCTCCATAACCTCCTTCTTTATATTCATGTTTAATGTCATGTTTATGACTAACCTTTTGTATGCTTCTATGTTACACTATAAATAGAGGCATAAGGGTTCCTATTGGATACATTGAAAACTTGGAATAATAAGAATAGCTCTCATCTCTTGTCTCCCTATTTCCATTGCTTTCATCTTCTATATATATCTTAGAGATTTAATTTAATGTCATTTATAAAGTTTCTTATTTGTCTAGTATAAATTTTAAATAATTAATTTTTATTTTAAAATTTAATATAATTTTATGATTGCAACTGTGCATCCAAACAGAACATGTGTAATTACATGACATCCAAACAAGACATGTGTAATTACACTGTGGCAATCAAACATGTCAGTGTAATTACTAGACAATGTAATTACAAGGCTGGTAATTACTACCCTAGTAATTACATCAATTCCAATTACCAGGTGACTTTCCAAACAAACCCTTAGAGATTGGTGCTGAAAATTCAATATTTTATACTTTTTAGTTTTTATTTTTATTTTTGTAGGAAATGTACGAGTAAATGAGAGTATCAGACACTTGTCGTTGTTTCATGACTCATGATGTTTTAATTTTTATAATGATCAATGTACAAGTTGTTTCATGACTCATGATGTTTTAATTTTTATAATGATCAATGTAAATGTAATGTAACACTCGTAAGAAAATAATTAGCAAAGATAAATATTTTCTTAGAAGCCATATGAGTTATGGCCATAGTGATAGAACTCATATATATATTTGTTGTATATCATTATTTACCTCAATTGTAATTGCATGAAATTTTTTTGTATATTATTTTTTATTTAAAACTAAAATAACAGAGGACCTGTCCACTTTTTTGTTCTTGTTGAGTATTATTATTCAGAAATTATAATTGCTTGCAAAAAAAATTAAAAATAATTCAGAATTAGAAATGGTAGAAAATTTATCCAAAGGCAATCAAAAGGGATCTGGGATGAAAATATAATTATTTGAAGGTCCTCATAACACTATCAGTCACATTCAATTTTTATGAAAAAATAATCATATATGAAATCAATCGTGTAAAATAAAATTTAATTGAAAATTTTAAAAATACAACAAAGTGTATTATAAAATGTCTACATAAAGTTAGAAAGTAACTACAAAATTAAGAAACAAAGCATATACTCAAAAGTTTTTTTAAATTTGACGAGTTTGATTATCGAGACAATGTTGATGGAGAAGATAAATCCATGAGATCATTCATTAAAAAAAAAGGGTGGAGGAAGCTTTTTAGTGGCTCTTGTAGGAAATTGGTCAAAGAAAAGAGATTCATTGATGTATTTCTACAAAAGCAAGAAACAATTAGGCAAATATATAATTAATATAAAAAACTTATGTGATAAAGAAGCAACCGTGTTTTCAAAAACATTTTTGGGGCGTGTCTTGGGGTGGAGCCAGGGGCGACTCAAAGTAATTAGAGGTCTAAAGCGAAATTTTAATTAGAGGCCTAAAATCTAAATAAACTTCATATATATTTATTTAAAAATTATTTTTCTAACTTTTAGATTTCAATTAGAAGCCTAAAATCTAAATAAACTTCATATGTATTTATTTAAAAATTATTTTTCTAACTTTTTAGATGTAAATTCTTGCTTAAAATTTCTTTATATATGATTTCTTCAAATATCTTTATTATTATTAGTTTTAGGTAAGATTTTATCAATTCAACATTAGAAAACACTCTTTTACTGGGGCCATTACTATATGAATTGTTAACATAATTCTTAGTAATAAGTTGACAAACTTTAAATAAAAACAAGAGTTAAAACCATAGAATTTAATTCAAGAAGTTGATAACTTGGTATATCCTACGTACTATGTTTGTTGTATTGCTTGAAAATTTAAGAAGAAATAAAAAAAATTGTAATTTACTTTGTTCAACACTTTTTGACTATTGATTCATATTTTTGACAGTCTATTACTCTGTCTTATCAAAGATTTGAAAAAAAAAAGTTCAGACAGATAAATAATATGAGTGTTAGCGAAAAAAAATAATTTTTTTCTATTTAAATGGGGTTAAGGAGAACAAAATAATATAATTTTATGTAAAAAAATTAACAAAAAATTTATTCTTGGTAATAATTTGAGGCCCCCCAAAATTGGGGGCCTAAGGCATATGCCTCAAATTTTGTATGCAAGAGCCGGCCCTAGGTGGATCGTATCAAAAACTCTCCGGAGTGTAAATTAAAGGCGTAGATCCATAAGAAGTAAGTTCTAAATCTGAGGCGTAAGCCTCCAGCATAAAAACGTAAGTCCTGGACGTAAAAACATAGGCCCGAGTGTTTTTAATTTATTTTTAAATTTTTTTTTGCTTTAAATCATATTTTTTTATTATTGGTGTAATGACATTTCTCGAAAATATTTATAATACTTTTTTTCTTCATTATTGATTATTAATACTTATCTCAAATAAAAATCATGATATAATTTCCATATATTATAGGTTATTTATAAATATTTATTTGTAAAATCATTGAAAGGTTTACTTTTGCTTATTTTATTAGTAATAAAACTATAAAATTGAATATACATAAGACTACGCCCCGTAGATCCATGGGACTTACGCTCCGTGTCTTGGGGCTTACGCCTCGCCCCATACAGTATAAAATGCCTCGCCTCACACCCCACCTTTTAATACACTGGAAGCAAGAATAATAACAATTCCAAACAAAAGTGTGCTTGTTTTACAATAATAGGATCCCATTCAATGTAACTCACTAAAAATATGATTTGAACGTAGCAACCTAAATTTATTTATTTAAGTTTAAGTTGTAAATTTCGACGAAATACAATTTTACAACTTAAAATAAAAATAAAATTAGGGAAAACTATAACTAGACAATTTATAAAATTATGCAAGTGAAACCTGAGAGTAGTGTACCTTGAAATTCAAAATTTATACAAATAAAAGTTCACCAAATTCGAAACTTAATTTAATTGTAAATAAAGAGGCTTTCGATAATTAAATGCTTAGTCAAAATTTCAAGTCATCAATAATGCATACTGATGGAAAAAAATAAATTAAAAAGTGCCTACTTAATAAATAGGTATATACTTGCTGCCACATATATCAAACTAGAGAGGCATGGCCCGTGCTTAGCACGGGCCCAACATAGCAAGTTTGTTGTCCGTAAATAATAAAATATGCTGAAAATTATTCAAAATAACCCA
>NC_064284.1:66860728-66869923 GCF_019186545.1 Solanum stenotomum | reverse complement strand
AGATAAACCCACATGCCTTCTGATAGGGATGTGGTTTGATTGTGGTAGAAGTCGCTCGTCTGCTCGCGTCCTAAGAGTTTGACACTCCTCTTTGGACTGTGTCCCAGTTCGCTGCTAAGAAAAAGTTTCACGTTGTGCTGCATCCCTTTTGATGTCGTCCGCACCTGTGGTTTGTTTTTGGAGAATTCATCCATGTTGACACTTAATTGCTCTCTTCGAACATTTGACGTCAACTCCACCGGGTTTGATGTAAAGCAAATAAAGCTTGTAGATTATATTTGCAATATAGTCTTCAGTGTACTCTTTCTTCGATGTCAGTAATAAAATAGGCTGATGTAATATGTTGATAGTTCTTTTGACGTCGTTGTTGATAATTCTCTTGATGTCATTTTGTAAAGGAAAAAATGATGCAATAGATGTTGATCTTCTTGTGATGGGTAATTCTTTCTCTTGCGATGTATAACTCTTTTCCCGGATGCATAAATCTTTTCCTCACGATACATTAATCTTTCTCTTATGATGCATAAATCTCTTTCCCGCGATGCATGACTTCTTTCTCTTGCTATGCATGACTTCTCTGCGATGCATGACTTCTTTCTCTTGCAATGCATGAATCTCTTTTCTCGCGATGCATGAATCTTTCTCTTGCAATGCATGAATCTCTTTTCTCGCGATGCATGAATTTTTTTCCCGCGATGCATGAGTCTTTTTCCCGCGATGCATGACATTTTCCCGCAATGCATGACATTTATTCCGCAACGAATGAATCTTTTTCCCGTAATGCATGACATTTTTCTCGTAATGCATGAATCTTTTTCCGCGATGCATGAGTCTTTTTCTCGCAATGCATGAATCTTCTCTTGCAATGCATGAATCTTTTTCCGCGATGCATGAATCTTTTTCTCGCAATGCATGAATCTTTTCTTGCCGTGCATGGATCTCTTCTTTCGCGATGCACAAATTTTTTCCTAACGATGCCATCCCTGGTACCGAATGAAGATAATGCTTCACCAGACAACACATGTGATCTTCTGAGTATCTTTTGGGTGGCAATGTCGTCTGAATCGACAATACAATAAAATGACCCTCGGAGTAGTGGTATCACCTCATTTGACAATACGATATAAATGACTCTCCGGGTAGTATTGTCGTCTCATTCGACAATATAAATAAAAATGACCCTCGGAGCAGTGGTATCATAGACTCTCCGGGTAGCAGTATCGTCTCATTCGACGATACAATATAAATAACCTTCATGGGCAAAAATATTATAATGCAGATAAATATCTTCCAGGTATCTTTAGTTGTTGGAAAATAATAATATTTCTCTCTTCAAGGTTTTCATTTGTCCCATCTCCAAACATAGTTGCATGCTCATCATATACTTTGCCTTGTTGGGAATTGAATGAAATAATGTTATTCATATTCCAAAATCTTTGATATAAGCGGCGTAAAATATTTCCTGCATCCACAAAAAAATCGTAAATTTTGGGGAGCTCTTTGCCCTTTTGACTTCTCAATATTCATTGAATGGTGGAACATGTTGATCTTGAGGCAAGCTTATAGACCTGCGTCCACAGAAAAATTGTTAGTTTTTTTTTTTAAAAAAAGATGAACTGATCTGTGTCGATCTCTTCGGTTGTCTGCTCCTTGTCTTGCTATCTTCAGTTGATTTCTCCGTTATCCCATTTCTTGATAGATAAGACAAAACATTTTTTTTTATGCAAATATGATTGAAACATGAAGGAAAAGTTTTTTAAGGAAAATAGATTTTCAAAAGTAATGTTTGGAAAAAGCCACTGCCAAGTGTCATGTCACGCCCAGTTTTAATGAACGTCATTCGAGGTTAGTGTTTTGAGATCTGTCTGATAACTTGCTGGGAAGTATTCAAAGTTGTTCCAAACTGCCGATGAGCCTATTGAAATTTTGAGGCCATCATCAAAATTTCTGTCTCAGTTAACTGTCTTGGCTTATCTTTAACCGTTGGTGAGCAATCACGGAATTTTTAAGATCTTCTCAAAAATTCTGACCCAGTTACAAATCTCAAAGTAACTTCAGTCTTGACTTTGTAGAAAAAGATCTTCTTCTCGAGAATTTTTGAGTCCCTCTCAAAAATTTTGTCCCAGTTTCTATTGTAATGAGAAATAGAAATCTGGCGGGGAATATGACCGAGCCCTTGTGGCGCCTACGTATCCTGTTGAGGTAGGAATCAGGTCAAACGTAGTTCCCCCTCGAGGACTAATAAAAATAGGAAATTTACAAAGAAACCGACCGAGGCCAACATAGGCCGCCTACGTATCTCATTCTTGAGAATTCAGGTCAGACGTAGTTCATTACAAGAGGGATAAAATTCTAAACAAAGCAATTACAAGCAAATAGAACGATTACAAAGGAGTGGTAGAAATACAAACTGAAAATTTACATGTAGTATCTTTTGACAGCATCTGAGTTGATCGGTTTCGGCCATTCAGTGCCATCCATCTCCGACAGGACTAGGGCACCTCCGGATAACACTTTGCGAACCATGTAGGGTCCTTGCCAATTTGGAGCAAATTTCCCTTTATATTCATCCTGATGAGGGAAAATGCGCTTAAGGACTAACTGACCAACTTCAAATGTCCTGGATCTTACTTTCTTGTGAAAAGCACGAGTCATTCTCTGTCGATACAATTGACCATGACAAATGACAACCATTCTCTTCTCATCGATCAAGGTTAACTGGTCAATCCGCTTGCGAACCCATTCAACATCATTCAATTCAGCTTCTTGGATGATTCTCAATGAAGGTAATTCAACTTCTGCAGGTATAACTGCCTCTGTTCCATATACTAGCAAATATGGGGTAGCTCCAACTAATGTTCTGACAGTTATTCGGTAACCCAACAAAGCATATGGCAACATCTCATGCCAACCTCTGCGATTTTCAATCATCTTCCTCAGAATCTTCTTTATGTTCTTGTTGGCGGCTTCTACAGCTCCGTTCATTTGGGGGCGATAGGCGGTGGAATTCCGGTGAGTAATCTTGAATTGTTCATATATCTCTCTCATCAAGTGACTGTTAAGATTCGCTCCGTTATTAGTAATGATGGATTCTGGTACTCCAAACCTACATATCAGGTTATTGCGAACAAAATCAGCCACAACTTTCTTGGTCACCGATTTATATGAAGATGCTTCCACCCATTTAGTGAAGTAGTCAATCGCAACCAAAATGAATCTGTGTCCATTAGAGGCGGCTGGCTCTATTGGACCAATGACATCCATGCCTCAAGCTACAAACGGCCAAGGTGAACTCATAGCATTGAGTTCATGAGGAGGCACCCGAATCAAATCTCCATGCACTTGACATTTATGACACTTTTGCACAAACTTGCAACAGTCATGTTCCATAGTCATCCAAAAATAACCGGCTCGAAGGATCTTCCTGGCCAAAGTGAGCCCATTCATGTGAGTACCACAAACTCCGGCATGTATCTGTTCCAGAAGTTTTGCAGCTTCATTAGCATCAACGCATCTGAGAAGACCTAAATCTGGAGTCCTCTTGTAAAGGATTTCCCCACTTGCGAAGAAATTGAGGGCCATACGGCGTATCGATTTTTTCTGGTTGAACGTTGCATTCTCAGGATAAGTCCCGTCCTCTAAATACTTCTTGATGTCAAAATACCAAGGCAAACCATCTGGTTCTGCTTCGATATGTGAACAATGAACAGGCTGTTCTTTCACCTCTATATCCACTGGATCAATATAGCTTGTATCTGGATGTTTGATCATTGAGGCAATGGTGGCAAGAGCATCGGCCAACTCATTCTGTGTTCTGGGAGTATGTCTGAACTCAATCTTGCGAAATCTTTTGCACAATTTCTGTATATACTGCACATACGGTGTGATTTTTGGATTCTTCACGGCCCATTCCCCTTGAACTTGATGAATCAGTAAGTCTGAGTCTCCAATAACTAGAAGCTCATGAACGTTCATGTCGATGGCCATCTTCAATTCGAGGATGCAAGCTTCGTATTCTGCCATGTTGTTTGTGCAGTTAAATCGGAGTTTAGCTGCCATAGGATAGTGTTGACCGGATTCTGATACTAAGACTGCTCCAATACCTTTTCCTTGGTGATTTGCCGCTCCATCAAAGAACACTCTCCAACCTGGGTACACTTCAGAAATATCTTCACCCACGAATGCAACTTCTTCATCGGGAAAATAAGTCTTGAGTGGTTCATACTCTTCATCAACTGGATTTTCTGCGAGATGATCAGCTAAGGCTTGTACTTTTATCGCCTTTTGTGTCACATACACAATGTCGAACTCACTCAAAAGCATTTGCCATTTAGCCAATTTCCCAGTCGGCATTGTTTTCTGGAAAATATACTTCAATGGATCCATCCTGCATATAAGGTATGTGGTATAAGAAGACAAATAATGTCTCAACTTTTGAGTGATCCAAGTTATAGGACAACATGTTCTCTCCAAAAGAGTGTAACGAGCCTCATATGGAGTGAACTTTTTGCTCAAGTAATAAATGACTCATTCTTTTTTCCCAGTTTCGTCGTGTTGACTAAGCACGCATCCCAATGCATTATCTGAGACAGATAAATATAGCAATAACGGACTTCCTTCTCGCGGAGGGACCAACACCGGTGGATTGGACAAATAGTTCTTGATGGCATCAAAAGCAGTTTGACATTCTCCGGTCCACTTGGTCGAGACATCTTTTTTTAGTAACTTAAAGATGGGCTCACACACTATGGTGGATTGAGCAATGAATCGGCTGATGTAGTTCAACCTTCCTAGAAAACTCATCACCTCCTTCTTTGTCATTGGAGGAGGCAATTCTTGGATCGCCTTGATCTTGGAAGGGTCAAGCTCAATTCTCCTCCTACTAACTATAAATCCCAACAACTTGCCAGCTGGCACTCCAAAAGCACATTTGGCGGGATTTAACTTCAAATTATATCGGCGTAGACGATCAAAGAATTTCCTCAAGTGAGTCAAGTGATCCGAACTCTCGCGGGACTTGATTATGACATCATCTACATACACCTCGATCTCCTTGTGAATCATATCGTGAAAAATGGTCGTCATAGCCCTCATGTAAGTAGCACCGGCATTTTTAAGACCAAACGGCATCACCCGATAATGATATACACCCCAAGGCGTGATAAAAGTTGTCTTTTCTGCATCTTCTTCGTCCATCAGGATCTGGTGGTAACCCGCATAACAATCCACAAATGACTGCATCTCATGCTTAGCACAGTTATCAATGAGGATGTGAATGTTTGGCAATGGAAAATTATCTTTCGGGCTAGCTTTGTTGAGATCTCTGTAGTCAACACAAATTCTGATTTTTCCGTCTTTCTTGGCAACCGGAACAACATTAGTTAACCAAGTCGGGTACTGCGTCACTTCCACTACTTGGGACTCGATCTGCTTTGTAATCTCCTCTTTGATTTTTAAACTCAACTCAGGCTTAAACTTCCGAGTCTTTTGTTTTACTGGACTGAAATCTGGATTGATTGGCAACTTGTGGGACACCATATTCGTACTCAATCCTGGCATATCTCTATAAGACCAGGCAAACACATCAATATACTCTCTGAGCAAATGGACTAGGTCTCTTCTTTGAGCTTCAGTAAGGTGGACACTGATTCTTACTTCTTTAACACATTCCTCATCTTCGAGATTCACACTCTCGGTTTCCTCTAAATTTGGCTTTTGTTGATTCTTGAATTGTCGAAATTCATCAGCAACGTGTTCGGGTATCTCATTTTCTTCTTCGTATTCCTTACATTCGTCATCACTTGCTTTATTTCGTTCACTCGGTTCATGACATGACATGACATTGGCAGGTTTTAAATTAATATTACTGAAATCATAAACAAACAAAGTTAGGAAAGTAAAATATAAACAGATAAATAAACAAATTTTCAATAAAGAGGCTTTTCATTTAAATTGAAAGACAAGCACAAACTTTGGTCATGGCCGAGAGCCATTTTGCCTTTTTTAAACATCACAAGGGAATTTAAAAGTTTCAAACAAATAACAATTGCATAAATGGTGGGTCTCGAGCCTCTTTCGGACTACCACCGAATTTAAAAATAAACAAAACACATGTCCTTTCTACCCAAATGAGCGGGAAATCAGGAGTGGTGTGGAAGTCCAATTTTGCAATTGCTCCTCAGGTTTTGCGTCCCGGATGCCTGATGTCCCGGCCTCTTCCTCGATGACCGCATCAATCTCCTTAAATAGGTCCCAGATTCCTTCCCCGAGATCACCATTGTTGACGTGTTCTTGCACCGGGAATGACTGGTACAGATGAGGAATTGGTCTGGCTAATGCTTGATTAACATTTTTGTTCTTCATCTCTGCTTCATCAGCCTCCATGGGGACATACCCCAAACCAAACTTTGCTCCTTTGGCAGGAATTTGGACAGGCTTGACGATTCCTTGAAAGTACTTCCCCAATCCAAAACCTGGTTCGAAACCATTCTGGAGCATGACGGTAGCAATCATCTTGTACACGGAGGGCATAGTAGGTTGCGGAGCCAAATCATCACCGGTGGCATTTACCAGCTCCACCGTATAGAAGTCGCAACCTCGAGAGACATTATCAACGATTGGTGCACATCTATTGGAATGGCTCCCTTCACCATAAATGACCAATTCCTGGTCCTTCCAAACAAATTTCATCAGTTGGTGAAAGGTAGACGGCACAGCCCCGACCATGTGGATAAACGGTCTTCCTAGAAGCAAATTGTAGCTGGTATTGATGTCCAACACCTGAAACTCCACATTGAATTCTGCAGGCCCCATCTGAATATCCAAATTTACAGCCCCTATTGTGTCTCTTTGCACTCCATCAAAAGCTCTCACATTGACCTGGTTTTGTTGAACCTTTCCCAAGTCGTATTTCAGCTGCTTATGAGTCGAAAGAGGACATATGTTAAGACCGGACCCATCGTCGACCAAAACACGATTTATAACTTTTTCTCGGCACTTGATGGTGACGTGCAGAGCTTTGTTGTGCATCCTCCCTTCAAAGGGCAGCTCTTCGTCACAAAAGCTGATTCGATGTCCCCGAATGACCTGGTGTATCATGGCTGCTAGATTGTCGCTGTTAGTATCCACAGGCACATAAGTGTCATCTAAAGCTTTCATCAAAGCCTGTCTATGCAACTGTGAACTCATCAATAAAGCCTACACAGAAATCTGAGCTGGTGTCTTCTCCAAATGCTTCACAATTGAATAATCTTTCGGGTGCATCTTCCTCCAGAACTCTTCAGCTTCAGCTTCACTAATCGGCCTTTTAGTCTGATCCTTCTTCTGCCCCCCTTGAGCTAACTCTTCAGGTGTGTAGCACCTGCCGGATCTGGTCATACCTTGGGTGGCAGCCGTTTCAATCACAAACTTTGGTTGGGTAAGAGTTTCCCGTGGCACCAAGGCAACAGCCTTCTCGGGTGTCAGAATCACAAACTCTTTCTTCTGTCTGATGCTCAACGAAGCTACAGCCCTTTCTAGTTCATCAGGAGCAATCGAAACTATTGTCTTCACCACGCACCAGTCATCATCTATCTCTATCATATTGATAGTAGCGCCTCCATGATTTGGCAAAGGAGTGTTATTGACATTGGGCGCGACTGTTTGAAGAGAGACCACGTTCTGGTCAATTAGGTCCTGGATCTTATGCTTCAGGTTGATACAGTCCTCGGTATCATGACCAACACTATTAGAGTGATACGCGCACCTCTGATCAGGTCTGTAAAACTTTGAACTAGTGTCAACCGGCTTGGGCCCCACTGGATGAATATATCCTGCAGCAGTTAATCGCTCGAACAGCTTTGTTCGGCTTTCAATAAGCGGAGTGAAAATTCTAGCAGGCTTCTTCTCAAATCTGGGACGGGTGGGATCGTAATTGCCTTGTTGAGGGGGAGGCATTTGGCGATAATTTGGCGCGTTTGGACGGGGGTTTTGATATCTGGGATATGAGTTGGTTTGGTAATTTGGTTGTGGAGCTTGGTAGTTCGGAGGGGTATTTTGGTAAAGTGGAGCTAGGTTTTGGTACATTGGGGGAGGCGTTTGGTAATTTGTCTGAATGTTGGCACAGTTGGGGGCGGCATTTCGGTAGTGATGAGATGGAGTTTGGTAAACTGGAGGGGGAGTTTGGTAGATAGTATGGGGAGTATTTTAATAGCTGGGAAGAGGGGTGTTTTGGTAGCTGGTGGGAGGGGTATTTTGGTAATCAACTTGTGCATAACATGCCGGGTACGAACTCTGTGAAGGTCAAGAAACGACCTTGGTATGATGATGATTTCCTTGGGGTCTTCTTCCCCTCATAAGAGATAGAGGACACATCCTCTCTTTTCTTCTTCAACAAACCCGAAGATCCGGGCGAGGCAGCAACACGGGTAATCTTCCCGGTTCTCAATCCATCTTCGATAGTCTCACCTACCTTGACTATCTCAGCAAATTTTGCTCCAACGAGCAACATGATTCTGTCATAATATTCGGGCTCTTGCACCCGCACAAACACTTCGACGATTTCCTTCTTCGACATAGGAGGTCTAACTCTAGCTGCCTCCTTCCGCCATCTATACGAAAATTCTCTGTAACTTTCGGTTGGCTTCTGCTTCATCTTCTCCAAGGAGTAACGGTCAGGAACGATCTCCACATTATAGGCGAATCGTTCAATGAAGTCCTTAGCCAGAGCATTCCAACTAGACCACTGTCTCGTTTCATGAGACGTAAACCACTCTAAAGGCTCTCCGCTCAAACTTCGGCTAAAAAGCCGCATTAACAAAGCTTCGTCTCTCCCAACTCCCACGAGTTGGTCACAGTAGGCCCTCAGGTGTGCTAAGGGGTTCCCCGTTCCTCCGAAGATGTCGAATTTTGGCACCTTGAACCCTTCCGGGAGGTCCAAATTCGGATGAATGCACAGGTCTTCGTAACTCAACCCGGCGACCTCAGGAATGCAGTTCAACTCCTTCATGGCCTTTCTAATTTCTTCCTTCAGATCTATCTTGGCGGTCTCTTCCTTTGACCTCCACTCTCTCTCCCTCTCCTCATAGTGGTCGAGCTCCGAACCATGGACGTCATGCTCATTGGGGATCGGTATTTGGAAAGTGGCCTTTTGTGGTAGTGGTGGAGCAATAGAGGGACTTTGGGCATTTTGAGTGGCTTGGTAATTTTGAGGGAAAG